>NW_009928612.1:0-10872 GCF_000696875.1 Nestor notabilis
TCAGAGCTGACGGGAGTCACAGAACCGATAGCGTTGGGAGGGACCTCTGGAGCGATCCAGTCCAACCCCCTGCCAAGGTAGGGCCGCCTAGAGCAGGTTACACTGGGACGAGTCCAGGCACGTTGTGAATGTCTCCAGAGCGGGGGACTCCGCAGCCGCCTGTTCCAGTGCTCTGCCACTCTCAACGTAAAGAAGTTCTTCCTCACGTTGAGGTGAAACTTCTTGTGTTTTAGTTTACGGTCATTGCTCCTTGTCCTGTCGCTGGGCACCACTGGAAAGAGTCTGGCACCATCCTCCTGGCACCCACCTTTGACATACTTACATGCATTAATGAGATCCCCCTCAGTCTTCTCTAGACTAAACAGACCCAGCTCCTGCAGCCTCTCCCCGTAAGACCCCTGATCATCCTTGTGGCCCTCTGCTGGACCCTTTCCAGTATCTCCTTGTCTTACCTTGTGCTGAAGAGCCCAGAACTGGACACAGTACTCCAGATGTGGCCTCACCAGAGTTGAGCAGAAGGGGGGATCACCTTCCTCAAGGTGGTAGCCACTCTCCTCCTGATGCACCCCAGGATACTCTTTTCCCTCCTGACACTGATGGCTCATAGTCAATTTATCATTCACCAATACCCTTAGGTCCTTCTCAGCTGAACTGCTCTCTTGCAGGTCAGCCCCAGCCTGTACTGCTACTTGGGGTTCTTCCTCCCCAGGTGCAGGACCCTACACTTGCCCTCTTTGAACCTCATTAGGTTTCTCTCTGCCCAATTCTCCAGCATACTAAGGTCCTGCAGAATGGCATCCCAGCCTTAAGGTGTATCAACCACTCCCCACAGCTTCCTATCATGTGCACACTTGCTGAGGGTACACTCTAGCCCTTCATCCAGGTCATTGATTAACAAGTTGATGTGCAGGATGTAGAGAGCAAAGATGAGGGGGAAATCCTGCAGCAGATGCAGTCTTAGTGACCCTCAGCTCAGCACTGGAAAAGGGAAAACAGGTGCCTGCTTTCAAAAGTCCATCCTAATGACTGCACCCAGCCCTAGAGGTGTAATTACTTTCTGGCAGTTGATTTTGGTAGGCAGGAGAATGAGTTTTCTGTGCTCATGAGCAGCTGTAGAGCCCCAGGCATACAGGACTGAGTCAGCCAGTGACTTGTAGGGGCAATGCTGGCATATCAGCGTCAAGTTTTCTTGAGTCAGCCATCTTTTCTGGAGCACATCAGTTTTGAAATTAGCCAAATTCATAATGCAGCGTCTGTTACTCCCTTGTCAATATGAGATACATTGTCAGAGTCCATTCGAAAACTGAGCACATACTGAGACTCTCTTGATCTAACCTGATCTGAGAGGTTTAAGTCAGAATTGATCTTCTTTACAAATACTGGGATTTAACCATTATACTCTTCTTTGCATTTCACAAAAATGAACAGAAGAGCCTTAGCTGAATAGGAGGCATTTCACATTAATTACAGACAAAAGAAAACCCCACACCACTTTGCCAAGGAGACTTTCAACATTGCAAAGCCACTTGCTCGGAAGGAACTCTTAAGACTGAAGGTTTTCTGTTCAAACTGATTTGGGCCCCCTTGTGCCTGTACATTGTAAAAGTCTGACATTCTCATTTTTAACAGGAGCCCTCTCGGCACTGAGCAGCAGGTACAGTCACACACATACACACTTCACATTCAGAGTGCAAAAGCACATCTCTGCTACATTTCAGTTTCCACCTGAATAGTTTCTGAACTTATAAGTGATGCAGCTATTAAAGAAGGAAGATAATAGTGGCCCTTTTCACCCACTCACGAAGTAGACCTGCAGTCAATTCAAAAGTGCTACTGCTGGGATACTGCCATGTTCAACAGTTGCTTCTCTTCTTCTATTTTACATATAGAAAACTGTGGTCCACATTGCTTTTTAAACGTTGGTCCTCAAAAGACTGTAGCCTATCTAATTCTATATGCCAAGCTTACTGCCTTTGGTTGTTCAGATGGAAGAGGAGAGTAACATGGATTCAAACCCAGAAGTATAACCCAGAAGAAATGGCCAAGAAATGACCTAGAAGAAATAAGGGAGTGAGGGTCTCATGACCCTTCTGTCAGTCAGTCCATTCTGTAAATCGTTATTAATGAAGTAACAGTAATTCTACAGGTGTAATTACTGTTTTTTTCCTTCCTAGGGTAGACTTGCAGAATATACAGGCTACTCTGTGAAAAATATAGTGATAGAACAACAGTAAAAACTCTTGGTAATTTCTAAAACAAAAATGTAATTTTTTTCTTTTTTACGTGAAATTTTAATAGACTCCATGTTGTGCTTATAGCATCCCATTTTTGCTGTGGAGTGTTCCAACATCATTAAATTAAGCTATGTTTTAGCCTAAGGAAACAAGCTTTATTGAGACCTAGCTATCTGTGTGTCCATCCATCCATCTCTGCAATTTGTTTCCCTTCAACATTATTTGCCAGTTTCAGCTCAATTTTATAAAAAGGTAGAGATCTCAAAGAAAAGTTCCTACAAGTTTCAAGAAATCAGAGCAGACAAGACCAACACCAATACGTGTAGCCACCAGAAAACTGCTATTTTTTATGAGAACCCACAGCAGCCAGTTGACTGGTAGGCATATAGCTATGTACCAGCTACAGAAGTGCTATTTATTTCTTACCTGACTTGCTTTTGCACCCGCTTCTGCTGGTCACTCTGCTTGTGATTCTCCCCCTCTACTCCACTCTTATAAGACCCCACCTGGAATACTGCATACAGTTTTTGAGTCCTCAGCAAAAGAAGGATCTGTACCTGCTCGAGCGAAGTCCAAAAGAAGCCACAAAGATTATCAGGGGGCTGGAGAACCTCTCCAAGGAAGACAGGCTGAGGGAGCTGGGCTTGTTTAGCCTGGAGAAGAGAAGGCTCTGGGGAGACCTTAGAGCAGCTTCCAGTGCCTAAAGGGGCTACAAGAAGTCTGGAGAGGGACTTTTTACAAGGGCATATAGGGAGAGGACAAAGGGAAATGGCTTTAAGCACACAGAACGTAGATTTAGATTAGATATTATGAAGAAGTTCTTCCCTGTGAGGGTGCTGAGGTCCTGGCACAGGTTGCCCAGAGAAGCTGTGGCTGCCACATCCCTGGCAGTGGTCAAGGGCAGGCTGGGCGGGGCGTGGGACTCAAGGCCAGGCTGGACGGGGCTTGGAACAACCTGCTTTAGTGGAAGGTGTCCCTGCCCATGGCAGGCGGTTGGAACTGGATGAGGTTTAAGGTCCCTTCCAACCCAAACCATTCCATGGTTCTAAAAAAGAAGTCATCCAAGGTATATGGAGATATAGTGGAAAACTGGTGGCAGTATGGGTTTAGAAGACAAAAGTAAGGCCTGATCACATGGACCAAAGGATGTAGCTGGGATTACAGAGGTAAAGATGACAAGGGAACTTCTATAGACCACAAACCCATGGTAAACCAAGCATTACAGTAGAGCTTGCTTTGTATATAGCCATGGGAAATGTGAAGCTGCAGGACACATTAAAAGCACTTAAAGTGGATCCTAACAGAAGCCCCACTTTGTCTTGGAATCATACCATGTTACCATTTAATTGTAAACCTACAAATTCAGCATTTTCAAGAAAGTTCTAAGCATAAAATTATTCAAAATAAACATAGATTGTAGAAATCGAACAAAAAATCCAATCCCTATGATTGCTAACAGTAGGGTTCTAGGATATTGTCAGCCTGCTACAAGGGACGTTACTGGCTGCTGCTTCACACACTTACAAAGCCATCTCAGCCAGAAGGAAGGAAATTCGCAATGGGCTGTTTGGGATGGATATTTTGTTGTATGTATTTGTCCCAAAAGTGATCACTTCACTAACACAAATCAGAAACATTTGAATGGTCTTGCTTTTATATAAGATGATGTCTATGATCCTACCACACTCTTATAGCTAAAAAAGTATTTAAAGCACCAGTGTTTTAAATTCCTGCCACTACAAGGTGCTGGTCAAACAACCAGTTGATCCTAGCAAGCAGCTTGGTACTCACACTTTGCAGGGGTAGGCATTCCATCTACTGCAGCCATTCCTGCCTGCGGGGCAGGGAGAGCACACATCACCCAAATGGGTGATCTTGCCATGCACAAGCATGGCTCACCAGCTTTTGGAGTTATTTTTGCAGGGATATGAGGTCTATAGATCTGATGATTTGCATATTCCTATTGCCAAGGATAAATACCAGATAAATAAAGGTTCCATCTGTGAAGAATTCCAGATCTGACGGCTTTAAGGAAAAATTTCGACTCCTCATTGCCCACAAAAGCAAATTTTCTGTGCTATAAAGACACATGGCTAGTGTCAGCTTAACTCAAGCTTTAACTTCCTATCTACCCCTTGATTTTCTTCATGCTTTAGGCTACTAAAGCAGCTTATATTATACAGCAAAGTCCTTTAAATTGCATGTCTAATCCTAATCTCTGAATTCATTCTATCTCCTTTTTAGTTTCCCCTTAATGGCTTAAAACTTAGAATAAAATAAAACCTCAACCAAAAAACCCAAACACACCCTCTCCCTTCCTTCCTTAAAACTACAACGCTGCTTTGCTTGTAAAGTAGGGAAGCACGAGAAGCTTCTGATCCTCAGCATTGCAGGGGCTGTGACGCCACTAATTACATGGGAGTTGTGCGATTAAAGCAGGGGAGCAGTGCAATCCTGAAACAAGCCCGTTTCAGGTGGTATTTTACCATTGAATAAATATGTGTTGCTTTTAAGAAAGAAGGAATTACATAGAAACAAAGGAGGAAAGTCTGTAGCACTTCGTTGCTGTATGCTAGATATACTTTAAAATGCAGCCATTGCAGTATTTTAGAAAAAAGAATCAAAGTTAGAATAAGTGTGAAAGAGAACTTTACCTCATTTTCACTCAAAAAAATACATGATATATACATGGCATGTTGATTTTCTTAATTTAGACACAGCAGAAACCAGAATGCTCACAAGGGACCCTTCTGATACAGGAAAACCCTTTGGAAACTCATGTTTTGTGAGAAGAAATTTCTTACAGAGACCATCTAGTTTGTTTTTAACTATTTGGCTTTAAAGAAAAAATGAAAAAAGAATTATCCTCAAAGACAGATTTATCTTTCATAGCAAAAAAATTTCAGCATTGGAAGCTACCTTTCACTTAGGAATGAATGTCCAAGCTCTGCTGTTAGTAAATGTTCTCATGTGGGCAGTGCCCGAGTGAGGATCTCAGAACTGGTACAGAAGACAAGATTCTGTGAAAAGACATGCTGAAAGCAAACAGAGAGAGTATGGAAATCAAACCACTAAGGTTTATCTCAGAAAGTAACAACTTTGAACACTTCAAAGTCCTTCTCTCTTTGTTCATAACCAGGACTAAACAGTTTGTGTCACCTCTTTTTACTGCTGATACTTGAAATAAATTAAAAGGGGCAAGGCTGCAGTGATTTTGATTTTACAGAACTTCATCAATCAATTAAATGGAAACAAAGACATTCACATCCAGCCTCATTGTGTTTCCATTGGCAAGAACCATCAAGCCTTGCACAGTTACTCCAGGTTTGGTTCCTCTCGTATTATAACAGCCTCAGCACCAAACACTTTGCATTGGAAATTAGTCACTTACTTACAACAGTGGAATTAAAAGGATCTGTATGATTTGGACTTTCTCCAAACCACAATTAAACTTAAAAAAAAAAAAAAAAAAAAAAAGGAAAAGAGAAAGAAAAAATCAAGCCAATTTTCTGCAGTGAAAAAGCATACATTATTCATTTCTTCCTGTGTTGTTCAGCTCCAGGTTTTGAGAATGGGGGATCCTTTCTCTATTCTGGGTTTTTGTAATCAGGCTGCTTTTGATTTAGTGCCCTCTTCTGCTTGATAATGTGAGTGCATGTTGCCCAATGGTTAATTATTCTCTATTATCCCTCACTGGAAAATAACATCTACCAGTAACTACTGAGAAATAAGATGGCCTTATGCAGGAAGAAAGAAACCAGGAGGGTGAAAAATAAGATCACATTATGGGAAGGCAATCCATGAATCTCCACACACATCAGTAATTTAATTTAATTTATTTACAGAGAGAGAGAGAAAAATGAAATATGATCTTGATACATATTGCTGTCTCTCGTCTTCCATTTATTCTCTATTTTCCCTTTTAACTTAATTGGCTTGCATACTGCAGTCAATGCTGAACTAAGACAGAGCACAGGCAGCCAGACTTCCTGAGATGAAGCATGGCAACTATAGCAATGTATAATGTTTTCCTAGGGTACAGGCAGAGCTCACACACGTACCTGTTGAAAGATCACTAAGTCATGAAGGTTTAAAATAAGGAAAGATATTTATCACTAAGCACACAAGATTTTTAGGTAGTTAAGAGGCACTGGATCTCCATGTGAAGCCGATACAAATAATTAACAGACCACATGAAGAAGATACTTATATTTCACAGAAGTTCCCATTTGTTGTCAGGGGCTTTTGAACCTCAATCACAAACAGCCTTTTAGAGCTTACTAAAGCCATCATTTGAGTTTGGTAAAATGCCCAGTTAAAGTGGAGAACATTTGCAGATAGCTAAACCACTAAGCAAATCATGCTGTTTCAACAACCTGTTTAATTACCTGTAATTCAAGCAAATGGCAGGAAAAAACTCCAGCACAGAAACCTCCAGTTTTAGCCCTGCTTCCCATTCTAGTAAAGCTGATCATCTCCCACAGCTTCCCAAAGGAGCAAAGACCAGAATATAGGAGAATCCTGTTACCCACGATGATGCCTGTCACTCTGGGGTAGACTTTATTTACATCATCCAGCACATCTTCCATCTTGTGCAGCAGGTAAGCAGAGCAAGAGCAAAGCCACTGATCTCCTCAATCATCACTCAGGAACTTTGTGTCCCTCACGTCCCTCTGTTAAAATAGAAGTTGGGGTTGGCTAGTTGGTTCAAAATTTCTGAGGGACAGGAAAAAAGAAAGACTAACAGGTGGGAAAACAGCACAGCCTCAGTTCTTGGCTTGGTTTGAGTTCATTGGGATTGTGTGGGGTTCTGTGGGTTTTTTATTCTTCAGAAATACAGATAAAAAATAGTATTTTATCACATCATCAAAGCTTTCTGCACAGGGACAAGAAATTTTGGTTAAAGTACTTCTCAGATTTTCCAAATTTTGGGTACTAACTTGCAGCTTGAAATGATCTCTTTAAGTAATTTTCTTTTTAAAAAGGAAAATAAAATAAAAATTAAATTCTATATTAACATCAACAGGGGCAAAAAGTAAAACTGAAACTTCTAGATGGACTTCATCTGTCTTCAGCATTTCAGCTAAGTGAACTGCTGCTAGCAGCCACGGGCTGTTATCCTTCACATGAACTAGCACTAGAGGGAGGTGAAATGCTTTGCTAGCGGGTCTCACAGATACTTGCTGACCACAAAGGAGCAATTTCCAGTTTTTACAAAGTCAGGAATCTTAAATTTTACTCTGAGCTTTGACATGTATTGTCAAGAACAAACCTCTTGCCCCATCTCCTATAGTCTTGCATTAGGTCTGCTCTCTGCTGCGGTCATGTTCTCCTTAATGAGCCAATTCACCATTTTCTACAGTTCATTACAGCCTTTGTGTAGCAACTCAAAAACTCACTTTTCTGGGGGGAGGGGGCAGAGAGAAATATTACTCTGTGTGATAGACTCCATGCCAACATAACTGATGGAAGTGATCAGGGACCACCTAAACCAGCAAGACAAAGAATTTCTGATGGAGCAACAAGGCATCGTGCATGTGGTTAGTGGCTATTCATTTTTCAGAGCGGCCCTCTGCAAATTGCAGAATCTCTCTGTTGTTAATCTAGGGTAATCATGTGCTGAAGCAGACTGTGCTGTGCTACGTGTCATCACAGCTACAGTTTGTAATGTGTTCCTAGTTCTTCTGGTTTCCAAGAGTAGTGTCCTTTTTTTCTTTTTTTTTTATTAAAAAACAAAGAAGGGACAGGCCATCCTGGGACTCTTACGTTTTTGAACTTGGAAGGATGAAAAGCTTTGGAAAACACACCATAGGTTGTGCTTTAATTCTTCAAGCGCCTCTCTTCCAAGGGCTGATATATTTTGCCATGTACCAGAGCAGTTCCAGAGATAAAGTGACATTCAGCAAAGCCTGCAATTTTAGAAACCCTACTGCCGGCTGCAGAAATTAGAAACAGTTTCTTTCAGTGGGAATTAGTGACAATGAGAATAGAACATTTAAGCGTATGCATCCGTCATAGGATGCTTAATCTACAAGATAAATAAAGATAGACTCATCCAACAAAATATCAGTCCAAGACTTTTATTCCAGTAGCTTTGTCTACAAAAATTGCTTTTAATCACAGTGGCTTTATCCTTTAAGCAGAAGGCTTCTTGAAGCTCAGGAGCCTGATTTTGCCTCTGCTTTATTCCAGTTATTCCTAAGCAGATACAGTGGCAATAGGCTGTATTTTCGCTGGAACACTATTATAATTTGCTTCATGATGGAGGAAGGAGCAGGTGTTGCTTTGTGCTATGGGTAGGAATGTCAAAATGCTGTAATTTCCCTTTCAACATCTTTCCAAAGTTCTGCTTGAAGAGAAAGCAGTCAGATACCCCTTGTAATTCACACTTTCTATATAAAGTGTGTCTAATATACCTTATTTGATCCCAGTTTAGAATTATTGCCATTCTGATGGCTGGAATGAGTCTCAGTAAAGATTTTGTAGTAGATGCACACTCATTCACATGCACAAAGCACAATGGAGGGTGAGGAGAACAGTGTCATACAAACCCATTATTCATTATAGAATTTTTCATTATTAGGATAATACTAACAAGATTATCAGTTCGTTCTTAGTCCCTAAGAGTCCTTGTCCATTTGAACACATGTGACATAACCTTCCAAAGGGATTTTGCTGGCCATCTGCCAGTGCTCGGAGAGGAGCTTTACCACAGCCTGAATTGCTTGTGATTGGTACAAGTGTTCTCTGAAAACCTCTGTGTCGTTACGCCACTGCTAAGACAGAACAACACAGAAAGACTACATCAAGGTTTGGTAGGAACAAGGCCCAGCTCACCCAGGATTGGCGCCACCACTTCAACCAACGATGGTAACTTCAAACGTGGCTATTTTGAATTTTCATGCTATAAAGTACCTATTGTTACTACTTGTAAACAGGTTTTGTTCTCAAAGCAGGAGCCTTAAAAATGTTTACTTATGGATACTATTGTGCAAGGAAGGGTAGTATCTAAAATGTTTATGCAGGGGAAAAGTCAGATCTTGTACAGCCGAATGTCCTGTGCTTATAATTGCAAATACAAACTTGGGAGAAAACAAGGTTATTATTTTCACTATGACCCAATTTAAAAATACAAGCAGGTATTTTTAATAAGTTTTTAACTTAGTTAAAACCTTTTACTTACATTTTAGCATGGAATGTAAAAATGGTAAAACTATGCACCACAATTTGGACCAAAAGTAAGACATCAATGTACGTAACAAGACAACACAGACCTAGAACGAGTTCATCTGACATGGTTTCAGTTAAGTCTACTGTTTTCCTTAGCACGTGTGTTTGTTACATGCTGAGTGGTGCTTTGGAAGTTATTACTGGATGCTACTTTCTAAAGCAGAGATGTTAATCACAGAAGCGTCTCTCTAGCCAACTTAAATCGTATTAGGTTGTCTGTTGCAGCACTGAATACTGGTCCTAATGAGCAGCATGTGGTATGAGAAACTGCACAAATTCTTTTGTCTCCAAGGAAGAGTATGAGATCTCACACAGGAATCAGCTGGTTGATTGCACAAATATTTCCATTAAACTTCTCAAAGGCTTCAGCACTGCTTACTGGGAAAAAGAAAAAAGAATCTGATTTAGAGGAAGCAACAATAAACAATGTTTAGCAACAGACTTGATTCATCAGGTCTTTTTCTTTGCAAACATTTAATCACATTGTAAACTTGGCTGCAGTGAAGTGAATTACAGCATATAAACACCACTGCTGTATAAATCATGTTTATCTGATGGCTTGTGAAACTACCACCAGCAAAGCACAATTTCAAGAAATCCCTCGTCTTCAGCCATGTTGCTTAGGTGTAACTGAATTCCTGTGCATGCTGGATACATTCCACTAAGCCTTACTTCTACAAATAGTTACTTGCTTAACTTTAAGCAGGAGGTAAACCAATTGTGTTTGCTGAGATTACTGATACAAGTAGCTTCATAGCAGTGTGAATTTGGGGCCAAGAGCCATAACCTGTAGAGTTGCTGTACTCTGAAAAGAAAGCAGAATAATAGTATATTCCTACGCAGCATCAAGTCAATGCTTTATGTGAAGATTTCACACGTTAATACTATTCTATCCCTTCACATACACAAAATAAATGAATAAATATATCTTTCCTGATTGGGAATGCATTGTAGCTCTTGACCTATTAATTGGAAAAAGTCAGCCAGCAGTCTTCTAGCCCTAAGTAGTAAACTGTTTTATAAACCTTTTTTCCCCCCAGCAAGATCAAATTGGACCTCAGAACAAAATTCTTTTTGTAACCTTGTGATGCTGTAGTCATAAAAAGTAATGTTTTTGTCAAAAAGAGCCCAAGCAGTTTAAGCAGCATTCAGTGGACCTGTATTCTGGTAGCAGATTCATCTGTTTTTCAATTGTTTTCAATTTGTCCCATTAAAATTGCTTCCTATGGCTTTCCTTCCCTCCCACTCCTGCCCCTTTCAGTTACTGTCTCTGCCTTCATTAATCAAATTGGCTATATTGGGTATTTGTTGTCTGAATCAAATTCTGGAATAACAATACAACAATTTGTAAGGTTGCAAGATGTTTATAGGGGGAAAGAAAAGATTCCTAACTCTATTGCTTTCCCTA
>NW_009928612.1:10903-17449 GCF_000696875.1 Nestor notabilis
TATGTGTCCTGGAGTGGACAGAATTTCTTGGTAATTTATTTTTCTGATGCGATATCCTCAGGTGCCCTTAGCTTTCACTTTCACCAAAACCAACAGCTTTGAGACACCCACACTTGCAACTTTTCTGCACATCTCACCTACATTCATTAAGTATCTGTTCCTCTTCATGCTTTTATTTTTTTTTCTTAGTTTTGAATGCTAAAACAACATGGAAAAATGTTGTTGGAAATAGAATATTTACCTTTTATCACAAGCAGATAAGAGGCATTACCTTATTTTATATTGCAATGAATGATGGAATAAGCAAACATGCATTTGCAAAGGACTCAGAACATAATGATAAAGTTCCATAAGTGTATTTAGAAGATATGTTTTGAGACTGCAATGAAAAATAACTTTCTCTGCTGTTTCCTCTCCTCTTGCACTGTACTCTAAGAATCACCATATGACTTGTTAACCAGCAGCATAAATAATTTTGAGAATTCCTGGCCTGGGAGGTTTATTAGCTCAGCTTTCAGTTGTTTCTATTTCAGTTACTATCTATTTTACCAAGATTCTTGGTCATATTTCAGCCAAACTTTTTATTACCTCAGGTTTCTATCTTACAGTCCATTTTGGAAAGGGGAATCACAGGGAATAGCAAAATAGTAAGAATATTGGGGGGAAAGTATTTTATTCTATAAATTAATAAAGCCAACTGAGCAAGACACTAGTAAACTAGTAAGAATATTGTAGTCAATATTTTTCATTAGCACAAACTAAAAGTGCAGAGAGACTAATTGTGAAAAATGGTTATTAAAGAAGAGAGTCCAGAAGGTTACAACTTCACTATGTTTACACTAAGGATAGCAAGAGTTCACTTGTATCGGGCAATTTCGCAGATGTCCAGTATCTATATAATTTAAACCAATGTCCAAAGAATACTTTCTGCCTGGAAGAAAGCTGCAACTCTTGGGTCTTTATTGAGTTTTCATGGGCCTAAGATAAAGCCATAAATAAACACCCAGCATGACAACTGATGTAGAAAAGTTTTGCTCCCTAGCCTCTAAGAGATGCCAGCAATGGTTCCTAAGCAATAAGAAGTACTGAAGTTCTTTTTTGTAGTGTACTTGTTAGGGACAGAAATACAAATTCACCATCAGTGTGCATGTGCAGACTTACCACATGCTGCCATCGCCACTAACTGAGAAAAAAAGAAAGGTGAGGAGCAGGAAACCACATGCTGCAATTGTACTCTGTACCTTTAGGGTTCCTTAGCAACTTCTTCAGGGGTCTTCTCCACAGAATCTGAAAATGGAGACAAAACACCAGTGAGAAACATTGGAATCAACTTATTTGATGACAAATAGTCAAGTAAGTTGTTTCCTTGTAGTCCAAAGTATTCTTTGGACTCAAAGGATACAATTTACAAAGTCATACTAGGTATACAGATATTTCTCCTTTTAGCTTTTAAATTCTAATTGTAAAAGAGTTTAGAGGCCAAATTTCTAAACTCATTGGAAAATCTCCCCAGTGATGATTTTAACACACATTTTCTTTTGCATTCAATTACATTGTTCACCTTCAATAGCAATTTAAGAAAGAGCATTTACAGCTGCATTGAAATACTGCAAGTTTTATAAATATCACATGTTCTGTATTTTTCTTTACAGCAATGTAATTTAAGAAAGTTCCATCTTTCTAATTAAGTCAGATGTCAAAAAAGTATGTTACATCCGATCCAGCACAAGGGAGAATTTCTTGCTCTTAGTGAACTTTACATCTAACCACTTAGCAGGACACTGAGCTCAAAACACTGAGGCAATATATATACACAATATATATTTCTACCGCATGGCATATAATGTCAAAATTCAGCTTTCTGCTATGACTACAATGCCAAACACAGTCATCACAAGCAGCCACTCCTAAGGTCCACATGCTCTTGCAGCTGGTTCAGTGCATACAGCCATTTGTGCTTTTCAGAGACAAAACATTTCAGACCCAGCTGTACTCTTGCACCTTCTGAAGTTTGCCCCGACTCCTCAGCATCAGCGTCCTGGCTCCTTGAGGATGTGTCAGAAATCTCTTGAGCTGCTGAGGCTACGCCTTCCTTGACACTGTCTAAGTTTTCCTCATGGGCAGAAGAAGCTGCAACATCCAAGACTTCACTCACAGTTTCTATGAATCAAATTAGAAAGATAATTGTCTTCTCTTTCCATTCAGCCGGCATAAATGAGGGTGAGCAGTCAAGGCTCACAAAGCATGAAGTGTGCTTGAACACGTGCTTGAAATAACTGAAGACAATAGAATCTATCAGATGATTAAATTTTATCATGCAAATAAAAGTTTGCAAGTGGAATTCCAGGGAAAGTTTGACTATTCCCAACCCTGGGGCAGAAAACTATAAGCATGAGCTGTTTTCATGTCTTTAGACAGAGGTAAATATTCTTTAACATCATAGAATGTGTTGGGTTGGAAGGGACCTTAAAGCTCATCCAGTTCCAACCCCCTGCCACGGGCAGGGACACCTTCCACTAAAGCAGGTTGCTCCAAGCCCCGTCCAACCTGGCCTTGAACACTGCCAGGGATGGGGCAGCCACAGCTTCTCTGGGCACCCTGTGCCAGTGTCTCAGCACCCTCACAGGGAAGAACGTCTTCCTAATGTCTAATCTAAATTTACCTTCTGTCAGCTTAAAGCCATGTACATTCTCTTGCAGATACCCTTGTTTTATTTTCTGATTTCTGTCAAAATATTAATGATGTGCAAGATACTAGTGGTAACGTTTCCATGGAAATAATCCTGGTCTGATCTACACCATAGGATATTACACAAACACTCCACATAACCTTGCAAAGCGTAGTTTTAATGTGGAAATATCCTAACATCATCCTGAAGGTTCAGGCTGTGAGTCCATTGTAGCATGATTGCCAGCTAGCCATTTTTCAATACTCCTTAAGTATAAAGCAATCTATCTGTATAAAAAGTGTGTAATAGTTAATATGTCTATATACAGATACACTACGGGGAGACTGAACACATCATCCGGCAGTTACATGCCATATCTTACTTGAGTAAATTCTCTTACCATGTTCTTCTAAACTTCCTGTTGGAGGTCTCCATCATCACACCCCTTATCTGCTCGGCAGCATAAGGTTTGCAGGAGCTCTGTAGTTACAAACTGTCCCCTGTGCTAAGCTACATGTATGTTAAATACAGCCAACTGAACAGCTCCATTAGAAGTTCAATAAACGCAATAAATAGGAGTTTGGTAGAGCTAGCATCCCATGCCTTTTTCCAAGTATCATCTTGCAGCTATTTAAATACAGCATGTTCTGAACATCAACTATTTCACTTTATTTTTTAGAATACTGACTGAATTTTGAAGAAGCAACAAGGTTAAAAAAAACCAAAACAAACCAGGAAATGCTACCTTTGTCTTTATAGGGAGGAACTATGCAATGAAAATAGCACATTCTAAATTTAGAATATTAATTATTTTATAGGTAGTATCACTTGAGGTAATGCAACATATTTGCTCCAGTAACAAACTGCTGGTTTTGAGTCTGTAACATCATTCAGTTTATATTACCAAAATTGCTCTCTGGATTATATTATTTCATCTTCCTAATTTTTACTTCTTGTGATATTTCAGTGTTTTAATTTCTTTTGCACTACGTAAGCAATTAGAGGGAGCAACACGGACTTTCCTGTTTTTATTAAAACTTCATTTCCTTTGAATGGGAATTGCGTTTATCATCACCTACAGGTATACCTGCCTTGAAACAAACATTAACACTTATACCGCTTGTACTGAACCATTTTTGTCTGGTCTTAAGTATTTTTTTATGACTATCAGAAAGGCAATCTACTGCAACAAGAGATGGATGCCTCCTAATGTGTCCATTCAGGTCTCTGCAGAGCAGCTAAACACAAAGGGCCTTGTTGCAACAGGCACTGCATTCTTTAAAACCTCTGTCTGTACATGTAACTGTCCTTGGTCGCTGCAGCAAACCCCAGCTGGTGCTTTGACTCACGTGGCTTTCACATCCCTTACTTGAGCACACGTGGCTGGAGTTTCCTGGGAGCCACCTTCCTGGTGCCTCAGCTGAAGGCTTCTTTCCAAGAAGAGAAAGCCGGCAGTAGCTGGCAGCCGAAGCACACTTGCGCACACCAACACCAGACATGGCAGCTTCCACCGGGTCAATACCCACACCTTAAGGCGTTATTTCCAGCAAAGACTCAGACTGGCCCACCAAGATCATTTTGGCACAATTTCTTTGGCCTACTGCAGTGACAGCAAGCTATTTAAGTGGGTTTGGTGTTTTGAACACCATTACTCTGACACACCAAAACAATTCACAGTGTATTTTCTGGTGTCTCAGTCTTGGACCAAATGCTCTTTATCCCACTCAGAAGGTCAACATGTTGTAGTCCTAGGGAATGGCTGTGATCCCAGGGCAAGACCGGGTAATGAATGATGACCTGGCAAGCTGAGAACAAGTTCCCCACCCCTTTCAGAATTGGGGCTATCACACAGCCCCTTCTCTGTGAGGAACATCAGACACACTGCCCAAGTCCCTCACATCCTCAGCTGGTAGCACCAAGCATTACACAGTTTAGGAACTCCTCCTTTTTTGTTTCCCTGGATGTTAAATTTAATCTCAGTGCTATTTCCTCCCACACCTTTTTTTTTTTGTTGTTATTGTTTTGGGGTTTTGTGGGTTTTTTTTCCCCCCTTAATCTACATGCACTTACTATTTTTTCAGTCCATCTTAATCTCTCACAGTTGTTCCATGTACAATCCTGCAGTAACACCCTATTTCATAAAGAGATTTTAATCTATGCCTGGTTCAATGATGACTCATGTTACATAATCCTTGGAAAAAGGATTTTACTTCTCTGTCTATTCATAAAACTCTACAGAAATTAATAGATGTAACTGAAATAACTTCTAACTTCTGTTAGGTCAAATACTAAATAACCTAAGTGTCTTCATTTTTCTCAAAATAGAGATGTAGAGAAGTTACAACATCTTAACTGGTTCTATGTTGTTTTCTGAATGATGACCAGCTTGAAATTCTGAAGACCCCGTATTTCCCTGTCCAGCAATGACTATGACCCCCGTTGTCTATTTATGCCAGCTTTCTTACAGCTTCTACAGGCTTTAACTGAGCAAAACAATCTGCATTGTGCAACTGCTTCTCTGCAGTCAAGACACACAGTATTCAAGCGCTTTTTGTATTGTTTTCCACTGAATGCCCAGCTGCTTCATTATTGACATCACACAGTGCTGCTGCAGCTCCCTAGCATCTTTAACACAAGACCCACCTGCAGCATTACAGTCAAACTGGTCTCAGTCAAACGATGATTCACCCTGACCCATACAATTTAAGATCTGCCAGAAATGAGAATGCTCTTCATTATTTTAGTTTCTTATAGCCACGAAAGTGGGGTTGGTTGTGTTTTTTTTCTTAATTCTGTAAGGGAGGAACCCCCTCTTCCCCATCATTCATCAATAGAACTGGAGCTAAATGGTCTCAAAATTTTCCTGTTTCATTGTTTGGTGTGTCATGTCCCCCTTCATCTTAGTAGGATATATTACTCTACAGAAGCTATACACTTTGCAGTTTCATACAAAACTTTTGGTAGCAAAATCTCAGTCTTTTTGTATAATATTAGCTATTTTTCTGAAGGGAAAAAAAAAATCTTACACTTCTTTACCAGGTATTTGTAAGTTTTAAGTTTTCCCTTGAGATAAGCAGATACATCCCAGTATCAGTGGCTACAGGTTTCCTCCATTTTGCTAGGCATTTGTATATACCACTGAGTTTACAGATCTGAATTAGGAGCTTAACTTTCTTGTAATTTCAACAAAAGATCATGTAAAAGAACTTCAAGCCTCAGAGAAATCAAACTAATCACATTTACTAACTGCAGGCAAGTGGTTAGGCTTTGCATATGCATCCACAGCTGTTCTGAAAGCATTCAAAGGGATTTTAACAGATGGATGATTTTGAGGACAAGCATCCTTAAGCTAGGTAGACACAACCATCAGTACAGAAATCAACATCTTTGTAATATCCAATCCTTACATGTAACATCAAACCCTAGCAAAAATATCACCCTGCTTCATCTCAGAATAGCGATATACACTCCCAAGTGGTCTTTATCTCCTCCGCTTTATGAGATAACCAATCTGAGAAGAAATACGTCCCTCCAAAGTGCACATGCAGGAACAGAACACGACGGGGTGAGCACCGGCAGCACATTACGTGTGCCCCAAACACAATAACAAACCATTTATGTTATGAAAACACATCTGGTTTGAGTTGAGTAAATACAGAAAAGGAAATTGATTTTACAGACAAAAGGAAATTAGTTTTTTTGTTTAGAACTTTGTTGGGTTTGGGGTTGTTTGGTTTTTTTTCAGTAAGACGGCAGCATTAGGCAGCTCCAGCAGCTTATCAGCACAATATACAACTTCAAGTTCCACCTAGAAATATAATTTTTAGGAAACTATCCCTATCATTTGGGGGGGGGGGGGGGGGAACGCAAACAAACAA
>NW_009928612.1:17480-33566 GCF_000696875.1 Nestor notabilis
ACAACAAAGCTGCTTCCTGTATAAAGTCGCTATTCCTGCAGTCTTTAAAGACACATTTCTACTTTTACAAGTGCTATGGTTGCAGCACTGAGAGCACAGGACTCTGCATTTCTGTGCATTCACAGTAGAGCAGAAAACAGCCCAAACCCAGGCTGTTTCTGTGTCTTCATGGTAGTCAACTGACTGGTCTGAATAGCAGCGAGCTCAGCATGCCCCCAGCAGAACAGAGGCACAGTCAGCAGGGACCTGCATGTCGGGTGTCACTGGCGCGTCTTTGCTTCAGCTAACAAAAAAAATACTTCCCCCCCCAATACCTCTGATGGCTTTCTCCTGCTAGTCATTAAAAAAGCCCAAACACCACAAACCCCATGCACATGGATTGACTTTCGGTACCCAAATCTTAATGCTTTAGAGCAGCCCTTCAAAAAAACTCAACCATGTTAATGTGAGGGTTGGGTCTGCACACTTCCACTGAAGCAGCAGCTCGCTAGCAACTAATTGTTAATAAAACAAACAAAACCCCATTATTTTACATATAGAAATAAATTATTCTAAAGAGGAAAGAACTGCTTTTCTCATGCACGAGAAGTACTTCATCTTGTAAAAGAAATACCTCTTTCTATTAACAGGTAAAACCAGAGGAAGCTGCTTCTCATAGAGCAGCGTTTAGAGAAGGAAAAGCACAAGATTTTTTAAAAGCTTGGGGGCTCTCCTGGAATTCAGAATTTCCCTCCTATAGCAAAAGTTTTGCCACCTTTGGCCAGTCAGCTCAGCACTGCTGCAAATGCTCCCCCTGTTCAGAGTCCTTCTGTGTTGAAACTTTATTAGTATTTTTAATATCTATTGATACCAGTTTATAGATGACTGATACAAACAGCCTGTAGACATAAACTAACTTGTGTATCGTATTTTTAAATCTTTCTGGATTTAAGCTTGTGGTTTTAAGTGGCTTTGTAAGTTCGTTTTCCTTATTTACAGTACATATGGAGAACTGTTCCAAATTTTAAAATTAAAACTATATTCAGTTTTTAACTTGCTCAGGGAGAGGTGGGGATTTCCCCCCCACCCCCCAGGAGGAAGTTTCATAACAAGATCATTCAGTGCAGCCTGTATTTTTTCCCCCCAGTTTTGCATTTCCCTACTAGTATATATAAAACCGTAACATTTTGATTCTAATCCTTTGATTCATTTTATAAGTGATATTTCACAACAAAATCTGAACAGGCACTGGTTTCCTGCAATTTTAAAAGATATTTAAAAATACATTTTATGAGTGAAGCATTTTATGTAAAGTGGTATCCTTCATATCATGAATTATTTCTTTCTAAGCAGTCAAGACGAAGCTTGTATCTGTAATACAGAGCATCAGGTTCAATTACTTTTAAAAATATTATCTGCAGAAGAATTTGGCTTTATAAATCTAAAATAACACAAGTTAGCCAGCATAATACGGATGGAATCTGCCTGGAGCGCACAAACCAAAGCTGGAGTACAAAACAAGGCTTTGATATGTCAAGCTGCCTATAACATAACCAATGTCTCACACTAATTCCAAAGCAGAAAAACAAAAAGAGGAAAATTTCATTGTGAAAACAGAAACAATATTCAATATTTCATTTACAGTCTTTCAGAGAACCACTCATGTGACTACATGATGCTTTTGTTTACCTAAAACCTCTCCTCAGTAATGTCCTCTGGGGGTCTTGAGATGTCCCCTGAAACAGCATGATAGGCAGAGCAAAAAATTCCCCATTCCTTTTCACAGTTTAAAGAGCCACTAATGGAAAACTGACAGTGGAATAGAATTCACTTTTAAAAAGTCAAATTCCACCATTTTTGAAAGGAAATTCAAGAATGTATTTGAGAGAGACAGCAAAATAGAGCACAATAGGTGGGGTACCTGGCTCCCTCAGATCTAATCCAGGGGAGAACACAGCAGTAGCAGGAGCAAGAAACTGTGATTCCCTTTAAGACCAGCTTAAAATCTTTTGGTTCCATCATCAGCTTTAAGGAAAATGGAAAGTAAGTTGGATCAACAATGGCTTCTGTTCTAAACCCTGAGGTGGTGGTGATAGCTAAGGTCCCCTTCCTTCATTCCTTTCTTCCATCGGAAGCAACCTGCCACCCCAGGTACAGGTGACTTGGGTTCAGCACCTCCTCTCTCTGCTTACAGGGCTCCAACTACCATCAGCCACATCAGCAGTAGGAAGAGGGGAAAATAATAATCACCAAGGCAGTGTGGGACAAAACAGGCAAAATTGTGCATATGTCACTCGGAACTACCTGAAACGCTCTGTCTGCTAAATGGCATTTTATTCAGTGACCATTTAAGATCATAACCAGCTACAGTAAGTTATCCATCTCTTCAGAAAGGAAAAAAAAATCAAAAACCCCAACCCCTAAACACTTAAACATCGGGCTTTAAAAAGGAAAATATCTACTGGATGGTTAACCACAGACCAACGCCTCCCTCTGACACTGAATTCAGCTCTTGAGCTTCAGACAGGAAAAAATAAACCTTTCAGCTCTATGTACTAAACTGAATCAGGCAACTAACAATTATTTAGAAAAGTCCTAATTATTTTTTCAGTCTGATCAGTTCCTTGAATGCACAGGACAGGAGCTAGTGGCTGGGAACTGCCAAAGCCCACATTGCTCTCAACAGATTGTTTGCAGAACTGCCTTGGCCCAACCACCCTGTTGTTTGGACCTGGCATGAAGGCAGCCTCAGCATTCCCTACCCAGCAGTACCTTACTAGAGCCCGCTGGCATCGACAGTCCTCTCCCTTTGGCATTTCAGGTATTCCATAAATTCAACCTGAACTAGTGGCTCAGAGGCCAAGGTCTCTGAGAAACTGAAGAACAAAGGAAGGCTGGGATTTCTAGTAATCCTGCCACTATAAAAATGACACCTTTTTTTTGTCTTTGCATGCCATCCAGAAATAATCCAGATAAAAATCCATGAGGTCCAGCTGCGAGCCTTCATTCAACCAAACATTTCACAGGTTCATTGTGTCTAATGCAGGTCACTAGTTCCTAAGAAAAGCCTCATTAGTTCATACTAATGACCAGAAGAGTCACCTCAAGAGAGCTTACTCTACAATGGATGATTACAAAAAAGATTCAGAGATGCCTGTAATGGTCAGAATAAAAGCGTAATAGTGCATACCACATTAACCCAGAACAGTTTATAATACCTCAAATAAGTTCAAGTATGTAATTGGTAGCGATGAGAGGCAACTCGTGTTGTGGCTGGTTGTTTTAAACATCTAGCCACTACCTGGAATGGAGTACAAGGAAAACTAGTGCAAGTTAACATAAATAGCATATATGAAAATGCACTAATAATTCAATGTATGAAATCCTTCAGAAGTTCTAAAAAAACCCCCTTTTAATTAAAGTTAGGTATTTTCTTTAACACTCTTCATACAAAGTTTTACCCACTTACATTGTTTTCAAAGAAGCAACCGAAGTTCAGCATGTTGTTTTTTGAAAAGGATGCTTCTCTTTAATGAGAAACACTGCCCAAAAAACAATATGAAAATCCCTGTTGTTACCATTCTGATTTGAGCCATTCTCAACCATTAGAGAAGAGAAAGGAGTCCCCATTGCCATTTTCTCTAAAGTAGGGCACCAATACTATTCCTCTGCATGCTGTATTTACAGAAAATATTCAAATAGCACAGGTAATACTACTTAAGTATTTACTCAAGTAAATGCTAACAGTTTTCACTGACCAAAGTGAGTTCTTGCTTTTCAGTTTAAAGAAATAAAGTTATCTTAGGATTCTTTTTAAGTCTTGACTATAAGTATTTTATTAGTGAAAAGCAGTAAGTCCATTTTCTCCTTAATAGTAACAACCATTTAGGCATTACTTTATGTCTTTTTACTAGTTTTAACCTGTTTTTGAGAAGCTACGTGTCCCCTTGTGCAAATAGGAAGACAGTTATCTTCAATAGTTCTCCCACACTTACTTGTTTGCACTGTTAGCTGGGAAGTTCTAGTGTTTTCTTCCATTTTATTGGAATCTTCTTCCCCAACCCAGAGCATGCTGTAGAATTCTCTTTTCATCTGTGCTGATCTAACCCAGCCTCTCCATTTACCAACCTGCATCAAGATGCTCATAACTTTTACAGAAGTCTTTTCTAAACATTGTTCACATTCTTCCTACAGAAATTTTCCAGTTTTGCTGTGACAACTTGCCTACAAGCTCAGTTTTATGAAGGGAAAGGAGGAAGAGAGAAGAGGATAGTGGCCAGTTCATAATAATCAGAGAGATACAAGATAAATGCAGCAGCCCAAGGGACAGATAAAGTGATAAATGTGAAGCAGAAATAACCAACGTAAGTTCCACATATATGGATACCTCCCCAGTAGGATATTATTCACATAATTCAACTTTCTAGAGCCTAATTTAGGTAGCTTAGTCTACCACTGTCACTGAAGAGGAAAAAAATATCCTCTAAAAGGAGATTCAGAATAGAAAACCTTTAGTACAGTTGGTAATTAAGCACAGATTTTGTCTGATGATACAAATACTTTCCTTGATTCCATCTGGGAAATCAGGGAAACCAATCTACATCTAGAGACTCATTTCATGCCATGACATTACATATATGAAAATGGCCACTAATAGTTCTGTTATGAAATGCTTGTGATCTATACAAGCAAGGCTGAGAAGAAGAAAAGTGTAATTATTTTCATGAGGTCCAACTGTGAACAAGAGGTATAACAGTAAAGGACAAGGTCTGTCCATGCTGCATCTTACCCCAGTACCTAAGGCTCTAAAGAGCTGCAGGTTGCACAGCTTTTCCTCCTGTCTCCATCTCACAAAAAAAACACCCCACACCTAGAAGGATGTGTTTGTTCTACCAAGCAACATCATTCTGAAAGCTTCTGAATAAGTATGAGCATTTGCAAATTACTTTGAGAACTTTTCAGCTACTTTCAAAATACTCCCAGTGCCAGAGCATTTGAATACACACTCAGGATTTGTAACTTCCCAACCAAAACCAGTGTACACCAATCACACTGGCTGTTTTTGTCTGCCTGCCATTGTTGTGTGGTGGGGTCAGCAAAAGTCTTGTCCCGAAAGCAGTAACTCCTGTCCAGTGCGGCCTGTATTTGTTACTCTACACAGCAGCAAACTGGCACTGTAATGCCATTCAAAGCTTAACATGGAAAACACTGGCACATTCACACTCTAATCCTCCCCAAGCCTAGTTACTCACTCAAATGGCATTTGAAATAGCAGAGGCGAGACCATGTCCTTCAATACTTGCAAAATTAGAGAAGAACTTATGCTACTAAACTCAGAAGTCCAAGAAATCACATTTGCGAGCTGATAGATTTTGCTATTCCAGTTGATAATGCCAAACCCTTAAGCCTTAATACTAGAGTTGGAGAAAATTTTATAGCAGCAATCTAAAAATTAAAAGTCACAGACACAATAAATCTGCCTAATCCAAATAGCAGCTTGCCAAACTGTGCATTTCTGTCTGGAGAAAAAATGATCTTATTTCATGGTCCCCACACAGAGTACACTAGAAGGACAACAGCAGGAAACTTACCAGCATCAGGCAGCCCAACTGTTCAAGTAGTAAAAAGGTACCAAAAACTAAAATTTAGAGGAAGCTAAGACCTTGGTACAGAGTAACATGGCACAAGACTTCACAGAATTCTGGATACCAGTAGTATGTTTAAAATTGCTTAAATTGAGGCAAGGAGAAAATTCCAGCCAGGTACAATTGTAATTATCTGTCTAAAATTGAAATTACCCTGATTAAGTACCTACCTCCAAGGCTGTTTCTTGTTTGGTTTGTTTGGACTTTTTTGGTACATTTATGCATAATCACACAATCATGTTATCTGTATATATACATACGTATGTGTACTGATGTGGGAGACAAACATCCACTGGCATCTTGCACTTCCAAACATATTACAGAAAGCCTTAGAGATTAAAAGAACTGCATTTGAAAAAGCAGGAGTTTACTGGTAACGACAAAAATACTTGCACCTTCATCTGCTCAAGTAAAACCAAGCTACCAAGAAAACTAACAGAAGTTACTTAAATAAGTACTCTTTTTCACAGTAAGCCTGCATTTCCCTGGGCAGTTCCAAAAGAAAAATCCTTCTCTACCTCAGTAAAAATGAAAATACTTTTTTTTTTTCCCCTCTAAATGGAGAGAACACAAACGATTAAGATAGTTTAATACAAAACTGAAAGGTATTTCATAGAACCATAGAATGGTTTGGGTTGAAAGGGACCTTAAAGATCATCTAGTTCCAACCCCCAGTATTTCCAGACTGATTTTAATCATAAAAATATTTTGGTTTGTTTTTTGTTTTTTGGGTTTTTTTTCTTAAACAGAAATAGCTGATGACTGCAAGTAAACATTGGACAAAGCAGTACATAGAGAGCAGAGATTTTCTGAATCAAAATACCATCGTCTTATAAGTATTGTGCCAATGGCAACTAGCTTATACATAGCTTGAAGGAAAGGGCTGCTGGTTTAAGCCTGTGAACCTAAGACAGCATGCTGCTTGTTAAGCCTTTCACGTGGTCTTTCAGGGGCCTCTGGCTCCTGTCAATTCCCAGGAAATCCGAGGGAAGAAGCACTTCAGCAGTTGCGCTGTCCACCCGCAGACATGGCTGGGAGGAGAGGAGCAGCCCAATGCTGAGGTGACCTGACCAGAGCCTCTGCGGCCTCCCAGGGCAGGACTCGGGTTACGCAGCCACCACAGGGACTCAGTCCCAGGGGGGAACCTCAGGTGAACTCCTTGAGAGACCCACAGAGTTCACCCCTGACTCACACACACCTGTTACCAACAGTCACTGCCAACAGTCTGCACTGGTGACCAGTGGCATGAGAACACTGCTCTCAGGAGCAAGTCCTAACAGCCCAGAAACACCAGAGAGGTCAGGCAATGCTACACTGGGGAGAGTGCTCTCTTGTCTTAGAAACTAGCAATTAATGAGGGGAAGTACAGCTTCTGCTGCCTGATATGAAATGCTTTAGTTGGTATGGGATCTTAGCTGCTTCCTCTTCAATAGAGCAGCAGGCAGGAATACTTACTGTATGGAAGACCCTGCCATATCCAACAATAAACAAATATCCCTAGATAAGCATTGTGAAAGGAATATTCAACCAAAGAATATTCAACCAATTCTAGATACAAGCAAGTGTCCACTCCTTAAAGCGAAATTTTGCAACTGCTCTGTAGAACAAGAGGTGAACACTGCAAGACTTTTCAAAACATTCTTTCTTAACAGCTCTAATTCACTAACCTTAACATACACCATACTACTTCCTTTATAAATTAAATGGTCTAAATATTCCATAGAAATGGAAATTAAGGCTGTAGGTATTTTAATAACTACCTTATATTTTGTGTATGTAAACAGTAAGAGTCTCTACAAATATACTTACTTGAACTTTTTATTAGCTATATTATTTTTAGCAGATTGGTCCAAGTACTGTTTTAAAATGTTTTTTTATAGTGGCTTGTTTTGCAGACAAGCACAGGAGCTGTTCACAAACGAATTAAACCCCATTCATACCTGTACCCTCCACAAGAACCAGCCATTCGACGTGCTGCACCATTTCCCAAGTTCATTTGTTAAAAAGGCAGTTGAGATGCATCCATTCCTTGCTGGAGTCACCAAGGAAAAAGGCAAAATCAGCTCCAGAATCTGGTAATAACTCTCAAAGTACTATGATAACATCCCATGGACTAGCAGTCAGAATACTTTTCATCTCAGTTTGGCTTGTTTTAGATATACCCTTTCAAGTAGATGCTTGTTTTCCTCAAAGTCAGTCAAAGATGGGTGTGCAGTAAAGATTCCAATGCTTAAGTCAAGCTGAAAACCATGTGAGTGGTTTTCATACTTGCTATATCCACACTCAAGTCTTCCCTTCCAAAGCAAGAATTAGAGTGAAGTTTCTCTTTCATGATAGGCTGGCAAGGTTTTGGTTGGTTTGCTTTTGAACTGAAGACACCGGATACAAATATTTGCTGTTTTCCCATAGACTAAGAAATTGCAATTCTTTTATGCATGTTCCTTCCAACTTTAGCTGAACAGATCAAGAGGTGAGAGGATGAGCCACTGCTCTGTCCTTACAGTTTAACAGTATAAAATAAAACAAAACTAAATTAAAACAAAAAAGTGCTAAAACCTCAAGTTACACTATAATCCTGTATTTTGTGCAACTTATGGAAAGGTTTGCATTTCTATTATTGTGATTTTTTTAAAAGCATAGTAAACCAGAATATTACAAATGCCATGACAGTTCAAAAAACCAAATATGTGGCCACTAATCAACCTAAGTGTTTACTACCAATTTGATGTTTTATTGAATTTTGACATTTTTAGACTACTATAACCTTAAAACTGAGATCATAACAACATTTTGGTTGCTATGCAGGATTCTGCTAAAGTTACATTAACAGCACAACTATAATTATTTAGTGTGAATATCTTAGGAATGGCCAGTGAAATTAGGCATTTAGATTCCTAAACAAACCCTTAAGAATCAGGTCACTGAAACAACTCCTTAACTAATTGTATAACACGCTCATCTTCTTAAAGAAGAGAAATAGAATGGGATAGTAAAATAAACTTTTCATTCTACTAGTTTTAGACAGTCACCCTGGTGCCAGAGGCAGCATGCTTTGAGAGACACTGATTTAATTACTAACTTGATTACCTTAAGCACATCATATGTCAAGTTAGCACCTCAATTACTGCAGGACAAACTCCATTAGGAACACTGATGTTTGTTCTTAATGTTCTGTAGTAAAAGGCAGAGTTTTAGGACCCACAACACACGCACAAAGACTGTATTCTTAAGTTAACCTTGCACTGCAGCAGCTTCTGAATTAGCAGCAACTTCCAAGTCAGCAGCAGCTTCCTGCTGCGCTTCCTCCACAGTCGGGGATGGTTCTGGAGCTGGTAAGTCGTTCTCCCCTCCAGTTTCTGGGGATACCCCATCACTGTCATCCTGTGCTGCAGGTCCAGCAGCAGCTACCGCATCAGCCTCTTCCACGGCTGTCTCTGCATCAGTGACTTCAGCCGTCTCTTCTTCATCACCTTTTAAGGATTTATTTAATACAATAAAGAGAGTAAAGTGCATGCATGCAACAAATTCACCCACTGCTTTTTACCACCATCCTCCTTTGAATTTAAAATGGGAAGCTAAGCTTTGGGACATTTACAAAGTCAAGAAATCAATAATTAATCCCCCCATATTGTCTAATGTGGCACTTAAAAAGATGTTTACAAGATGAGGAAACCATATTCTTAATTACTGAGTTTCATAATTGCTTCAGTGGAGTAAGAAAAGAAACTGTGGCTTAAAGCAAGTGTCTGAAAGTGGTGGGAGTGCAGGGAAGAATAAAAAAGGACCCCACCAAGTGTTGCTCCAACCCCCTGTACTGAACGGGCCAGTGATAATACACTCATGGGTGTCAGTAGGAGCAGGATTCTTGCCCTGTTTGCACCCAGCAGTGGAATTACCACATTGAAAACAAGATATTTGCTACCATAGTTAAAAGTTGTTACAGAGTTCATTATCCATCAGGCTCAGAATCACTGCAAGCCGAGGTGTGCTTTCAGGCTACACAGGGCTATTTTTAAGGTGGCTAACTTGGCTGGCAATAGCTACAGTAATGGTGAGCCCAACACTGATCAGTTTTCAGATGGATTTGTGCCATCTTTTAGCCCTGTGCTGCCACAAGTACTGTGCTATTCTTATTTGCCCTGCTTTCTTTAAAACTATATCGAAGGCACTGTAACCCCTGCAAGAGCCATAGCACTGAAGTAAGAAAGTTCAGGTCTGCGGGGCAGAATAAAACAGGGGACCCTTACTGAAACTAGGAGTGTATCAGTAAGAAAATAACTTGCTAATTTTAAGTGGCCAGCATTCACTTTATTGGAGATATGACCACTCATTTTCTTTTTACAACTTCCAGCTGTCTTTAAAGACTTGCCTATACTACTGTGAGTCAAAATTGCTAGAACCTGAAAAACCGAGTACTTCCCAGTCATGCATTACTTCAAACTCGACTGAGACAACTCATTAAAAACTAAAGGCACAAGGCAACAAAGATGCACAATCGCCATGCAAGCATGCACTAAGATCAAGTCAACAAAAGAAAAGTTATATACCAGGTATTCATTGCAAGTTTGCCACTAGAACCAACTCACCATGTGAAAACATAGAACTGGAAATAAAGTTTGTAATACAGTGTAAAATAAGTGAGAATAGATAGGAAAGTGCTTAAAGAGACATAGTCAGAATTTATTTTATTCTTTTCTATCTGTTTAAAAACTAAACAGATCGATTCTAATTCTTGTTTTTCTTAGGCTAGTGCAAGCCTATCTTTTTGTGTTCAGGTTTAAACACAAGGCTATTTATTGCTCAGCAAAGAAATCACAGCTTTGTATTATACAACCTGATCATGTCCCTTTAAGAGAATGCTATATTCCAAAAAAAACTAAATCAATTACACAAAGAACAGACTAACAGCCAAGCTCAGCATTCAGTACACTTTATTGGACAGTCAAGTATGGAGTGCATTCATTCAAAACAGCCAGCTTCTCAATCTCCGAACTGCCTTCTACAAAGCAGATTCAGTAATAAGCTCAATATGGTTTGGCCTTGCAAACACAGGTAGTTCTTTTAGTCTCACAAGTACGGAGTTTTACAATAGAAGGTATAAAGTCATCCCAAGGTAGGCTGCAAGGTACGCAATGGTGAACGACTGTCCTTTGTTTGTATTTAACTTCCTCGGGTTTGGAAAGAGATTTCCCTTGTATTTTAGTCTGGAAAGTGTAAAAGCAGAGTATAGATTAGAAAGATTGAATCAGCTTGCATTAAGTTAAAAAGAAGTCATTGCTAAAAAAGAAGGAAATCAGGAACAAGTTTCAAGGAGACACATGCACATGGAAGACAAAACTCAGTTATTTCCTAAGTAAGCAAGCAGAACGTTCTGCAAGGAAGACATCATTTTACAGTTCAAATGATGCCACATATTTCCTACTGCTACTTGGAGTCAGGCTTATGCCAGGGGCCTTTTTAAACCCCTCTCTAAATTTGAGAGCAGCTTTCAGTTAAGAGCAGCTACAGAAAATTTGCTAGTATTTTTTTTTTTTTTAAATGTCTGATATCCTTAATTAAAATACCATTAAATATAATTTCAGCCCTCTAATAAACAAAAAAGCCTAGAATAGCACTTGATTGTTTCTCTTTTGGGTTTGGGCACAAGCAGAGAATTTTTCTCAGGATGAGAAAACACAAAAATCATTCATATCAGGACTCTCTTTCTGATCAGCTGCTCCCTAGTATCAAGTTCTTCCAGCTAGAAAGCTCTTCTCTTACGATAGGACATGCAGCAAATATTCCATGAGTATGCTGTTTGGCACGCTGCTTTTCTATCCACCACTTCATACTGTTACCAGCACTGTTTTACAGCTGATTTTAAACTTGATTCTATGTGACCCTAAAAATATTTGATTGAGAACAGAATTTTTAATTGCTCTTATCAGCAATGCTCACTGTGAAAAAGTGTAAGGACTAGCTGAATCCAAAGAGTATGGAAAGAAGCTGCAGGGGCGCTTCTGGGAAAAGCAATACTATGGTAACAGTCTGTGACACAATACACGCAAAAATATAACTATGCAGGAAACAGGGTTAAAAGGGAAGGAGGAGAGACTAATTCTTTTGAGAAAGCACACAGAGGATTCCATAGGAAAAGTAACAAAAGAAACCTCTTTTGGGAGGATACAGTTGGGAATGAGGAAGGATTTTAAAAACAGCTGATTCAACAGTAGCTTTGTATTGTGAATTGGAATTAGCCACTCAGAAGTCCAGTTAAAAAACTCTTAGTTGAGTGTTTATTCAGAAGTCCAATATGGAATACAGGAAACAAGTTTCAACTGCTTTCACTGTATGGCCTTAGAAATGTTTTAGACTTCTTAGGAGCAGTATTAGCAGTAATACTAGCAATACTACCAATAATAAGAGAGGCAACAATCATCCGCCATCACTAAGCAGTGCAAGGCATCAAATTATGGGATGTCTGGAGAGTACCCAAAGTCAGAATTAAGTAAGTTGCAGAATAGCAAGTACTCCTGGGCTAGTCTTGGGTGGCACAGGTATAGCCTTCAGTGGGTCACCCGCACCACTGACCTCCGCTATCCCACTCAAACCTTTTGGTAGACTATGGTTAAAACTCAGTACCTTGCAGAAGTGAACCTTAAGAGAAAAGAAGGAACATACTGGCATCATTTGGTCTGCTTAATGCTCTCACATCTACTACGTCCATATGACTCTGTTACTCAGAACATAAGTGTAACCCTCATTTCTTCCCTCAACAGGAGATGACTAGATCACTTGGAGAAAATACGTACTACTTTGGTGCTGGCTAGATTTTCTAATTTTAGGGACAAGGAAGGATTGCATTAAAATTGTGGCCAAATTTGCAGCATTTAAAGAATTAAGTTTAAAAACTGTAGTGCTTCCAGCTGCTTAACAGAAATTAAGGTGTTTTGCCATTTTAAATCTTAAAATCTGTAATTGTAAAGTTCTAGAACTAAAGGATGTGTCGTGGACCTTCAAGACTAACAACTTCAAAAGAAATTATTTTAGAGGCAGAGAATTCAGAGCATGTTCTCACATTGAAAACAAAACTTAAACTCAGCATACTGTATTCAAATCTATTCTTTGTGTGCATGCAGACATATTAATTCTCTAGATGTCAGCATCAGAAAAATAAGGAAGAAAGTGATACAGGATTAATTTATTTATTTTTAAAATAAAAATATAAAGATGCTGAAGAAGCCATTTTTTTCTAATTGTTTTTCCTAGCAAGGCCATGCTTGCCAAAGCTCTTTTATATTAATGCTTCCGTAACACTAATTGATGTAGACAGAAACAACATTCCATTACAAGTATTTGAACTAACATGGTCTAATTATTTAAGCATGAAGAGCTGAGTAAGAATTTGACATACACTTAGGTGGTATCTACTTTTCATTTAATCCTGAATTTAAAAGGACAAAATGCAAATTGTGGGACAAGAAAAGGGTCTGATTTACAATATTTAAAAAAACCAAACAACAAAACTTAGTTTGTTTTCCTTTTGAACTGTATTCCCTGATGGCACGTGGCCTGGAGCCAACCTGTTGACTGAGGGAAAGATATTATCTCCTTCCCCCCCAGCAAACAAAAGAATAAAACTGATTTTGACAGCATTATGCGTTTAGTCAAGTTTCATTAAGCTTCCAGTAAATCAAATGCAAATACACAATGTACAATTAATGGTTCACAGTTCAACATTTTCCCTCCAAAGGTACTTCCGAAAGTTGATCACAGGCCAGATTCACTGTCTAAACATTAAGACTATTCCAAAAGTTTGTGCGGAAGTAGCTTTGTAACAGATCACTGCACAACCACCTTTCTCTTTACTCCCACTCACAGAGCTCAGACAAGGACTTGGGCAGGGTTAAGGCCTCATTAGACAACCTAGAAAACTGTTCCAGATCCTCACATACCCAGGGAACAAGAAAGAAGAGCTCAACTCACGTTTGTTTTTCCGCCCCTGAGATCTCTCATGAAGAATATTCACATGTTCAATGTAGTTGCTGCGGGATGAACTGACTACTCTGTAGGCCTGAAAGGAAATTATACCTAAACTTATTGCTACATCCCCACAAAATTACCAAACAAAAAGAGGGGAGAGGAAGAGAAGGGTTTTGAAGCAAGTGCTACTGCCCATTTTAAAAGGCATATCAAATTATGCTAACAAGGTTAAGTAAATAAATTAAAAATCTATTTTGCTATACTAACACACTTATACATTTCATATTTCTCCATTGTTAGAAAGCAAACACAATATACCATGCAGCTTTCCAAGTGCTGCAGTGTTTCAAGAATTGAACACGGTATTTTAAAAGACAATTACAATTAGATTATTTATTTAAAAAAAACTATGGTAAAAAGGTGGCTGCAAGATAATTTGCTATTCCTCCAGATATGCAATCACACAAGTTTTACATTTCACACAAGTAGAAGCTACTTACCATTCAAGAGGATTATTCTGTGGGAGAGGGAAACATGCACCCTCTCTGAGATGTGCTAGTCAATACCTCACTATCTCAAATCTTGGGGGTGGTGGGGCAGGAAGCTATGGAATGGAGGCTTTAGGGACATGAAGCACAGAGTCTGATGTATTTTGATGCAGGGAGGACCATGATTATTGAAAAGCCTGACAAAAGTAGTTGTTCACAAAACTTTAACATGCTTTTTCTAAGTGACTAATATTCGTATCTTCCTTTGTGCTCCAATTAACGAGGTTCATAATCTTCCCCTTGCAGCCTCAGACAGCTTATTTCACAACTGTCTTGCCCACTTTGAAACATTCTTAATGTTTGTGGTTGACAAGAAGAGGCAAGGAGTTAGAGGCAGGTGCCTTACTACCTCTCTGGGCATATTTCACATAGCTTTAAATACGTTTTCCACTAAGAATGACAACAGCACTAGATATCAAAGTAACAGTGAAACAGGCAAGCAGCAGGCATTCCGTTTCACCAGTTCTCCTGAACTGATTTTTAAATTAGATTGTATTTAACTATATGCTATGACATCCACACTCTATTGATGGTTTGGTGATATTTTTTAAGCCAGAATGCACCTTATACTTTGCCAACTCAGAAAGCACAACAGTTCCATACCCCAACACTTACATAAAATAAACCACCAAAAGCAGCAACACCAGTAAGGAGATAGTAAAACATGGACTCTCCAGAAGAGCCAGGAACGCCCCCAGATGACATCTGGCGAAGAGGTGCTATAAAAACCATTATTGAAATCAGTGTGAAAGTGCAGCTAAAATATGAGCATAAAATAGAACGACAGAATCTGAACTCTGTATGGGAAATGATGATTTAAAAATGATGTAACAAAACAAAGAGGTACAGCTTGATGCTTAGTACAACTAAGTAACGCAGGGCGTGGCGCCTAACTAAACAAGGTACGGGACTGAGTTCTTCCTAAGATTTTCCATGAACTATGTTGTCTATCAGCTTCCAAGTACTGGATGCAATCTATACAGACTAAGGAATGATCTGAGCAACGTAAAAACATTTCTGCCTAAGGTACATAAAAGAACTAATCTGTCCTTATTCAGCCTTGCTGCAGTGATGAAACCTTCTTCGTTTTAATAACAGAGCACTTTAAGGAAAGGCCTTTTCCTTTGAATGCTCAATCCTTCACCCTCAAACAGACTGCAGACATTTAGAGACATGCCCATACCCCATAATCTCGAGTATTGGCCAACAGGGCAGAAAGGCAGCATTACACAATTTTACCCTCGGTTGAGTACATATTCACTGTAACAGCAGTGTTAGCTGTTTATTTGCATTCACCAGTTCTGCAGCTTTGATGCTTGCTCTAGCCTTGAGTTCTTCTGTACATCTTAAAAAGAGACCTAGGAAAAACACACTTAATTCTGTTCGTCAGCAACGCTTTCAGCCGAATTTTGTGACTCCATCCCAGAGGAGAAACGCCTTACTGAAAGGGCACTCATTAAACACAAAACAGCTCTGAGCACTGCAATCAGTAGCTGCAAAAATAGTCTCCATCTCAAACCATTGCCATCGTGTGCCAGATTATGTTTAGCATCATCTGTCTCACGACACACTTTTCGGACTCCTCTTGGATAGAAAGGCAGCCTAACAGATCTTCTTACATTTACGTATGATCTGTTGTAGTTTCTTGGGAATACCATCTTCTCAAAGGCTGCATGTTACAGGTAGGAGGATGCTCAGCGACCCCGCAATCACCCAGCACGGCAGGATGATTTATTTTTTTATATACTGGTTACACAACTCCTGATGTGCTAACAGCCGCGGCTGGAACCCCGCAAGCTGGTTCCCGCTCCCTCCCGGTGCTTGCAGAGCGCCGAGGAAACCACCGCTCTGGCCATGCACCTGAGGGGAGGTGGCCCCCTCTCTTTATCCTGCGGGGGGTGGAAGTGAGGATAATGGCGTCCGCCCCGCTGAGGGACGGGGGTTACACCTGC
>NW_009928613.1:0-23102 GCF_000696875.1 Nestor notabilis
GACGCATGGGAATGGTTCAAAGCTGCACTAGAGAAGGTTCAGACAGGACATCAGGAAGCATTTCTTTACTGAGAGGGCGGTCAACCTCCAGACCCGGCTTCCTAGAGAGGTGGTTGATGCCCCAAGCCTGTCAGTGTTTAAGAGGCATATGGAGAACGTCCTTGATAGCATGCTTTAAACTTTGTTTAGCCCTGAAGTGGTCAGGCAGTTGGATTAGATCATCGCTGTAGGATCCTACCATCTGAAATAATCTATGTTATTTTAGTCTATTCTAAACTACTCTGTGATTTTGCTCATAAGAATATGGAAGTTGCATTATTTCAGACCATTTCCCTGCTGTCATTAGGCTGGTTTTCGTGAGGAAGGTGTGTTGAACAGCAGTTCAGCTTTGTGAGTCAGCAGTAATTCCACTGAAGCCAATAACTTTATGTTGGTTCTATTAATTTCTAAGGAAGGAGACATATCTCAGTTTTAAATATAGAGTAGAGAAGGCATTTTAAAAAACCTGTATGACATTCTTACAAGTAGGTATAAGTTAGACACAGCACCGACTGTAAAAAAAAGAAATGGAAATGCAGAATCCACGTGAAGTTTCTGCCGTATAACTACTGGTTCTGCAATACTAATAATCTGATCTTGTTTTATATCCCTCTAGCAAGAAACAAATTATCCAGGAGAAGTCACTGGAAGCTTCAGAAAAGATAAGAATTACAGATGGACACCTGGTCAGGTGGCATGCTACTATCCCTTCCCAACATAAAAATTGTCCCATGTCTTCAGTAATTCCCATAGTCATGAAGAAATTGTCAGCTATTTAGACCATACCAAGACTTCTTCCACAAAGGAATCTCTTATCTATTGCCAGAGGCTGGTTTGTGTCAGCCCAATAGATTCACACATAGCTACAGATTTAGGGCAATGTTCAGGAATCACTTTCACTTACTTATTTATAACACCTATTATGATTGTCTACTGGAAATTTTGCACATTAGTCAAGAATGTCTAATTGTTAGCAAAGAAGCTAGAGCTGCAGATCAAGGTGATTTGATTCCCTTGACCACAGGTTGTGCCAATGTCATAAACTCAAGCTACAGGAAAAAAATCTAACAGGTCCAGTCCCTGGTTCTGATTCAGCTCACAATTGCAGTCAGACTTACATATGCATGTGATGATGAAGTGCTCTAAAGAAATAACTAAGGTTTCTTAAATGAAAATTGCATTCTTATTGTTGTTAGCAATTAATATAAGCAGTAAATTTTTCTTGTATTCCTGACAGGTTATGTAAATACAACTAGGAATATATAGGCATCAGTTTGCTGACTTCAATAAGAGACATCTACTTGATGCATCTCCAGATGAATTAAGGTAGGGTCTTCAGACCTTCTGACGTTTAATGTGGAATTCATCTTTTTGATTGAGATACCTACATTTAAGTGTTTACAAATAGGTGTGTGCGTATAAACTGTGTATTTACACTTGTATGACAGCCAGAGGGGCTCTAGCTAACCTAAAGCATACCCAAGCTGATTCTCAGCAATTCAAGACATCGTATAGCAGATAGTCTGGAAATATCTTCTTAAGAGATTCCTCAGTTCTTTTCCAATTTCATTTCACATTCCAAACATTTTCCTAAGGCTCATCTCAGGCCATGAACCCGGACACAGTAAATATGCTATGGAAATGAAGGAATATATATGGAGGTTTTGATTTATTAATGATTAGTGTTTCTTTCAGGCTTGCTTTCTTATTTCTTGTTCTTTCAAACATTTTTTTTGACAGAATGTTAGTTTAAATCATGTAAATTTGAAACAACTAGATAGATAACTAAGCCCACAACTACTTTGGAGTACGTGTTATTTTTCATGTATACTATCCATAATATTTTATCAGAGGTTGAATTTGCTCTTACATAATGGAAAAGCTTTGCAGTACCAGTGAGAATCATTAGAAGCAGCAGATTTGTAAGCAGCTAAAGCTTTCACAGAAACTGCTATAGCATCCTTTCTTATTTGATTAAATATAAAGTTAAATATGCTTGACTGGAGCATATATGCTTTGACTATAGTGCTTGAACCACATTGCAAAGGCAGAATTGAAACCATACGTTAATGGAATGTGGATATGGATGACAGGAAGGATGTTCTCATAAACAAAGCATTGGAAATCATATCTCCCTCCTCCTTCTGCTTGTTTCCATCTGCTGGTCAAGTACATCCTATGACTTAGCCTGTGTTAGTTACTGGAAATAAGTGTAAGACTACAGTGGACTACAGGAAAGGTAACTACTTAAACACAGCAGCAGCAACGATCATGAAATTATTAGCACAATTGTGAATTTGAACAAAATGGGTCTCTGTGTAAGTGTAACCCACTGTTGTCAAGGTAAAAAACTTTTTGTGCCAATAGATATATTTTTCTGATGTTACATTTTGTTACTGGCAACAAGTACACAAGAAAGCATTCAGTGTCAAGCAGTTAATCTGTCTTCGTATAGGTAGAGGAATAGCTGTAAAATGTATATTTGATTGGTTCAAGAAGAGCCTCATCTGGAACTAAGAAAATGGTTACTGTGAAATGAACTCTGAGAAAAAGTGTTTTACTCCTGACAGTGCAAACAGATGCTTTTTCAAAATGTACTTACCTCCTCATATTATGCACGAAGGAGACTGTCAGCTATTTTGCTGCAACTCTTTCATTACAGGCAATGGACTTATTTTGCATGAAAACTTCTATTCATTAGAAAAGACTAAAGAGGCCTGGTAGTAAATACATTAAACATTATATAAGACTCTTCACCATCTTAGAAAACTTTCTTGAAAGATTTTTCATCTCTGTGGCACCTAACTGCTGAATGACTTTCCTGGGAAATTGACAGTGCTTTAGACTCTTGTGGAAGAAGCCTTTTGAGGAGCCTTAGTATAAAGTAATTATGTGAAATACCACTTTTCATGTTAAAGCAGAGGCAATCAATTAAATTTCCTCATGATGGTTAGAGAAGCTTCATCTTCCGTTTGCTGGTAGGTGAGTCCTGACCTTGAGGATAACTAATGGTTGGGCAGTGATGTGAGATTGTGTGAATCTAAGTTAATTGTAATTGTAAGTCTACTAGCAGATGAAAATGGAAATGATGGGCCTGGAGGAACTGTAAGGATAAAGAAGTGAGCCTTAGATTCAGTTGTTCCAGCTCAGAGGACATGTTTGACCTTCACAGCAGGTCTCAGCTCTTTATTAATCTCTTGGGAATGGGATATCATAAAAAAAAAAAAAAGGTAGAATACAAACACTTCTCCAAAAAGATGACGATTAAGTAGTAGTTATTTCTAAAGAATTACTTTAAATATTTAAACAACATATTTATAAAAATGTTCTGACTAATGCACAAGCACTGTGCCTTTCAGAATAGATTAACAAAATTTATGGATGGGCTGATTTTATTTGATTTTGGTTTAATGGAAGTATATCCTGCTTTTCTGTGGGAAATTCTAATTTTTGTCCAGGCAGTTCTTAACAGAATTAAATTTTTTGGGGGTCAAAAACCAGATTGGTCCAGTGAGAATACTTGAGGGGAAAAAAAAAATTAATAGATGAAGTCTTTTGTGTTTAATGAGCAAAAATCTTTGTGGAAAATTCTGACATTCACATACAGCAGGATGGAGGTATGTTTTAGGTAACTCTTTATAAGGAAGAGAAAGAGTAATTTTGCCAAGAAATGCAGTACCTCAAGAGAAATAACATTGACGATGAGCTGGATTTGGCTAGAACTTTTCCAGATTCTTCATTTTGCTGCTTTCATATGCTGTCTGTTCTGCATTCAGTAAACTGAAAAAATTCCTAATGGTGGAATTTTTATTCTCTTCTGTGAAAGTAAGCAGAAGCAAGCAGTTATGTTGAGCCACAGCCTCAACGGTTGCCCAGATAGTGGAAATATTTCCCAGAAATAGCAGTTGCATTAAGGCAAAAAAAGTCATTATATGCACATCTTTCTACGAACAAACATAACTGCTAGTGCTACCATGTCAAGCAAAACTACATGAAATAACTCAAGCATTTCCTTCATTGAAAATAGCTGAGATTCCTGCCTGGGTACTTTATGTAGAAGGGATCAGAGGATGTGTATTCTGTGTCTCCACCACCACCCCTCCAAAAAAAAAAAAAGAAATAATAAGATACTAAAACCCCCACGTAACTCATGAGAAGTTGCATGGGACAGCTGTCACACAGCAAATTGGTGAAGTTTGCTTGCATGGGGAACCAGAATCTACTTAGTTAGTGGAACTGAACAGTAGATATTCCTTTAATGTCTTTAGTTCATCCTCAAAGCACAAACAAGTTTTCAGCTGATTTGTAAACATGAATGCAGAAGATCCAGCTGTGGGAGGAAATGACTAATAAGCAATGCATGACAACTTGACTTACTGTTGACTTTTTGAGTGACCAGTTCAAATAGCCAGAGGATGTGTTAACTAAACCAACAACCAGATTCCAGTGGGTGGAGGTTATGACAACATTTGTCTTTCCAATCCCATGCCTGCTGACACAGACACAGGGCAGATTTCTGCTGTTTCTGAAGACTCTCTGACACATGGAAGAGCCTTGAAGTTCATATAGCTCATTTTATCTTTGGATTGTAAGAAGATACAGAGTAAGAGTAAGTGAGAGGAAGTGAGTTAAACAAGTGAAGAGTAAATAGTTCTAAAACTAGGCAAATTTTACCTATTTGATTTTGATTTAGAATGGCTGTACAGTTTGGCACTCGCCTAGCAGGTTAGAAAGAGAAGGCTTTATTTGTGCTAAGTCATTAAGTCAAGATATTCCAGACAAATTGATGCAAAGCATTAAAAGGAAGTAGTATGATCCTTCTCTGATCTTTCCAACAAGACCAGTTCTTTCTTACTGGAGTACTGTAAAGGGACCTAATTTGCAGGCTCAGAGATACAAGTGACTAAACCAGGAGTCCCCACAGTGATTGCTATGCCTTCTGCCATTAAAAAATCCATAACCAGGATGATCTTTTTAAAACACAGCACTTGTCTCTTGTTTAGAAGACTAATTAAAAAAGTGCTCTGTCATCATGGCATGCTATTGATACATAGCCACAGTTTCAACCCCTCGCAAAAAAAAGACCATTGCATCCTTTTATTTTAATAGCAAAACAAAGTATATAGCCCTCAGTTTTGTGGTGTTATAATGTTTCATGTGAATAAATTTTTTCCTCAGAAAGCTTCTTTGGAATTTGTAGATGTTGCTTCATATTTTTTTTGGTGAAATTTGAGGCAGTGAGTTTTGTGAGAAAACAACCTTTGGTTACATGCAAAGTCTAAATTAGAAATTATGTTCAGGTCACCCAAGTGCCAAAATGCAAGGAAGTCATTCTCCCTATTGTGTTACTCTTTGTAATTTATATTTTTATTTTCATTTGCTGAAACAGCAGATTCTGGGTGATGATGAAAATTAAGGACAAAAGCATTTAATTTCCTTCTGAAGCAGGTTAATATCATTCTGTCTTCAGTCACATAACTTTGAAACCTAGCATTTAAATTTCAAAATCATAAGGAAATTGCTTATGGCAGGGACATAGATCTCAATTTCCTTGCATATTCCGGTTATTGCTTTTTCTTTTAAAAAAACATTTGGAATACAGAACAGTTAAATGGATGCATAGAGTCATAGTGTAGAATCATAGAATGGTTTGGATTGGAAGGGACCCTAAAGATCATCTTGTTCCAATGCCCCTGGCATGGGTAGCACCACTTTCCAACAGACCAGGTTGCTCAAAGTCCCATCCAAGCAGGCCTTGAACACTTTCAGGGGTGAGGCATCTACCATCTCTGTGGGCAACCTCTTCCAGTGTCTCACTACCGTCACATTAAAGACTTTCTTCCTAGCATCTCCCCTTTGCCAGTTTAAAGCCGTTCCCTTTGTTCTGACACTACATACCCTTGTAAAAAGTCCCTCTCCAGACTTCTTGTAGCCCTTTTAGGCATTGGAAGCTGCTCTAAGGTCTCCTTGGAGCCTTCTGTTCTCCAGGCTGAACAAGCCCAGCTCTCTCAGCCTGTCTTCCTAGGAGAGGTGCTCCAGCCCTCTGATCATTTTCGTGGCCTCCTCTGGACTGACTCTAACAGGTCCACGTCCCTGTTATGTTGTTGCCCCCAGAGCTGAAGGCAGTACTGCACTTGGGTGGAATCACCACCCTCAATTTGCTGGTCATGCTTCATTTGATGTAGCCCAGGATCCTTGACTCTGAAGATTCATTTCAATATGGCATCTTCAGCTGTCTTAACAACAGTTTGAGTTGCTTCGGAGGAGCAAAATATAGCTGCAGTTTCACTTGGATATCTGCTTCATTACCCCAGACACAGTTAATGCCACAATCTGATATGAAATATCTTTCAGACACTGAAAACTCCATTTTATGTCCACCTTTTTCCCATACCTCTGTCAAAACCAATTCTGCCTCACTAAAATATATGATTGTCTTGAAATTCATAAGATGTAATAAAAGGCCATTTGGGATTTTATGTCTGCTGCTTGCATTCTTCTGACGTCAGGTGTTCAACGGTTTTCTGTGAAGACACAAATGCTAAAATAAACCTGATTCTTAAAGAAAAACCAAAATTTTCTCCTATTCCTTTGTCTCCCTTACTTGGCTCCACACCTGAGGAAGTGACAACTAATACTGTAAAACAAAAAATAGACTTGTGCTTTGGATGTATTCTGGGAGTTCCTTAGCAAAAATGTAATTTTTATTATGACTTTAAAGCTGTATTTACATATATAAATGGAAACTTCACAAAACACGTAATGATGACCAAATCCTTGTTTGTTGTTTATTACACAGTTGACAATATAGACTATAAAGTGCCAGCGAACTGAAGCCAAAACAACAGTAATTTTAAACCCAGAAATTATCTTAGTGTTTTCCAGCATTAATCATTATGGCAGCTTTTTCTGTTGCTATTATCCATTGGTAAAGTTACAGGTTTTTCTTCTGGTAGGTTTCATATAAACTTACACATTGCTCATAAAATTTGTGTGTCTTTTCCTTAAAAACTATTTATGTATTAGAGCTGCCCCTATCTGCCAATTTCATTGTTGTTAGTTGATTGGTGAGCTAATGATAGTCCATATTTTATATAAGTATAATCTATGCCATGTACACTTATCTTTTAATGTTTTTTCATGTTACTGTCATATCTTGCTTCTGAAATAAAATAGATGGACAAACCCCAGAAATGTGTTTATCAGTTACTTCTTTTTGCTACTTCGTTGTGTAGTTTAAAATTGTCATTTTTTAAAAGCTTTATGCATAAAATTATGTGTGGTTCTCTTATCTTTGCTATGTGCCTAGCAGTGGATACACAGGCTGGTGTTTTCAACTGTCTCAGCAAAAAGGACCTTTCCTTGCAAACTTGACTATCAGTACTTTTAAAAGTATAGTCTAATTTTCTTAATAAAATGTCAAAAATCATTATGGTCATAGTCCATAATCACTTCAGTGGTTCTGCTATTGGAAGTCCAGACAATGGATGTGCATCTAATCTGTTCAGGGGCAGATTAGAGGGAATTGGCACCCTCTTCCACTGTCTATGCACAGCCACAGGATAAAAAATATAATACCCTGAGATCATAATTTATTGCCTCATTGCTGAAGGGGAAAAAGACAAAAGGTTAGGACTGCCCATTAAATTGGCACTGTCTGTTACAATTCCTTTCATCTTTTCTTTCTGTTATATTGGCTTTTCTTAAGTAGATTAATAGTAGTTCCTACTTGGGCCTCAAAGGAAAACTCCCTTATCAACTTCCCAGCTAAGAAAGAAAATTATCCTTCAGTACAAAGAATACAGCAAAGAATTATTAAAGCTAGAATCTGTCCTCCTACGTAAGGTACACAAGGCATGAATCTTAGAAGATATAAGGAGAGGTTTGCAAATAGAACAAAACATCTAACTACAGAACTTGGCAGTATTTATTTCCAGTAAAGGTTGGAACAGAGGATGCTCGAGGTCCCTTTCAACCTAGTATTCTATGATTCTTAAGCATCCACATAAGTCATCATGGTTTTATTAATGACTGTAATTGTGTTTAAGAGAATAGAAAATACTGTCATTTTCACTGATAGAATATAGCACTAATATAAACAAAGCTGGTTTGCATATACAGTGCCATTTACAAACATTCAGAGTAGAATTTGGCCACTGTAAATCAGTGAAATTCTGACTTGGAAATCTGTTGATTCATCCTAGTTGAGGACTGTATTTGTTAAAATGTAAATCCCATACTTTTTTCCTTGAATTGTTAGGTTTTTAGTATCTGATAAGTGAGCTACAAGTGGCATATCAGTGGCTTTTGACATGCTTCTGTAGACATCACATATATACATATATGTACATACTCTCTGAGTGTAGATCTTAAAAGCATGATTATAGCACTGGCCTAGGAGTCAGGACATCTCAAGAGTATTGGCCACACTTATGAATGAATGAGACCAAAAATCAGAATATTGCAGGTAGTTATTGCAGCACTATGTTCACTTGCATTTTACCTTCTAATGAAGTCTATCCACAAATTTCAGCTTTTTAACTTGTAAAGGGCAAAAGTCAGACAATCTTGTGTTTAGAATACCAGGGGATATATTTAGTTTTAAAAATACATCTGAGGGATATGTTTAGAGTTTAATGCACCTGGGATACCACAGTATTAACAGAGAATGAATACCTAAAATAACAAAAGGACTTGTGTGTTCTGAAGTCTTTGTATTTTCTGATTTACACTAAAGCCAAAGTTGAAAAATATTAAAATCAGATGTCCTAATAGATCACAAGGAAATAAGCTATTTCTGTCTGTCTGTCCAGACACCAAGACATGCAAAACCTTTGGAGAATGCTTGTCTTCATGTGATTTTTACAATGAGACCTAAGATGGAAATGAATTTTAGAAATATACAACAATAAAAAACAGATTAGCAAGCCTGTCACCCAAACCTCTTAAGGTTTACAAATGTTCATATTTTAGGTGGCAAATTCGATTTATTGCTGTTTCATCTGACCTGAGCTGCCATTTCCAGAGTGAGAACATTGTATATGTTTGTATATTTATAATTTTTATGTTTCTCTAATATTTAGAAGGGCTAATATTTAGAAGAGCTATGCAACAAGAACTGGAAAAGAACAAAATTTTTAGATGTGTAAACAGGGCAAAAAATACCCTGTTCTTTTTTTATTTATTTTTTTTTTGATTGAAGGCCGAAGTCACGTATAACTCACAGCAGTGACTTTGTATTCCTTTTCTTTTTATTTTATCTCTGCTCTCTATTTTTTTTTTTAATTTTTTTCTTTGATGACTTTTGCTTCATTTTGCCTTATGGTTATCAAATAAAAGTATCACCAATTCATATTTAATCCTAATTGTATGCTTATAAACAACTTTATGTATAAATTGTCACAAAGTCTGTAAAAATCAGTAAGGTAGAGTGTCTGAGGAAGTACACAGTCCAAATTTAATTTGGTTGCAGTAAGGACTAAAAGTAAGATCTAAGGGAGAAAATGAAGGTCTTCACATGTAAGAAAAGAAATGTTGAAAAATGAGAATAAGAATTGGATATAATTAAATTGCCTGAAGTGGAGTGGCAATAAGGGAGAAGAAGGATAAGGATTAGAAGTGAGAAATTGATGCAGAGACATTTTACAGGGATTATTATTGACTGTTAATCAGTTCTGCTTGATTTCTAATAGAAAGAGAGCCTTTGAATAGGAATGACCTAAATAGGTGAGGAAGAGAAAAAAAAAAAAAAGGGAAAAGGTAAGAAAAGAAGAAAAATAGGAAGACGAGCAAAAAAAATCAAATATTCCATTGTTAAACTGCTGAACAAAACTGCCTCAAAACATGGTAGAAGTATAAAATAAAATCATCACAAATTCAAAGACTTTTTTTTTTTCCTCTATAGAGTTCCATAAACTATGATGGGATCCAAGTATATTTGCTGTTTTGCAGACTCAAGCCATGCTGATGTTCTAGGCATGGATGCAACAGTGCAAAGCAGAATAGAAACACTTTAAAACCTGAGTTTATTTTCCACTCAGTAATAAGACATTTGATATCTTTCAAGGAATTAAAATGTGGTTGTAAAAATGTTTCCCAAGTGTGACACTTAGGTATTCAATCCAGCAGTACATTTATTTCATAATACTGGAGAAACCCGTTCAGTTCTTTTTCAAATTACAATAGTGTAAATGAAGAAACACAGATAAAACTAAAAAAAAAAAAAAAACCCAACAAAAACCAAAACCTCAAAAAACTGAAGAAGTTTCTGCATTTCAGATGTTCTTCCATGCTTGTATAACTCAAACATCGCATTGTTTTTTAAGATGTAATTTTGCAAGCCCTCCCAGTCCACCCTGTAGTGGTTGTGGACTGGTACTTTTGGCTACTCGGGGAAATAAACATTTCAAAATAGCTAAATGTATCATTTTGGAAACAGTACTCCTGCACATGTTTAACCACAACATACTCAACCAAAAATGTCAGACAGCTTTAAAACTGGAACATGTGGAATCTGCAATGAGACATATAATAATAAGCCACAACAAGGGTGCACATTACAGATGGCTGGTATACTTCTTGGATGTGTTGTGAGCCTGGAGACCAAAGGCTGAGAGACTTCAGTATCTTCAGAAGTGGGTTAACAGCACACTGCTGTACATCTTGACATGATTAATTTATCTCAAATGCAGTTTGCTGCTAACATATTTCATGGAAATCTTTAGAGTTTCATATACTTTATCTTTTCACTATGAACAATAAAGAACAGTAGAAAAATAAGATAAAATTTTTTAATAATTTCTCGTGTTTTACAATTTTTCTTTTCATCCATCTTGGCTTATTCAGTCCCTTTTGATGAATTCTTTTTGCCTATGAAGCTGGCCTGTCATTTTAATAGTAGTTCAAGATGTCACAGCTATGCTAAAAAATGATTAACAGCCAATTTGGAATATTGAAGAGATCTGCTTCAGTTTTTGCTTGTGTAAATTTAACTGTCTATTAATGCTAACTCTTATTATGGGCCTAATGTTGTATCTTGGTGTAATTTCCACATGACAGAGATTTAAAAATGCCTTATACTTAATGGTCTGCAAATATTTCAGGTAGATTTAAGTTGCTGAAACAAGTACAGCTTATTCAATGCTATGTGCCTCTTCATGAGCAGAACAGAACTACCCTTGGCTCTCCAGTTCTTAAGACTGTACATAAGAAATAGTAGGAGCAAGATTTTAGTTTTCAGAATAGATATATACTTAGAAGTGACTTCCACAAGGGTATCTGAAGTGTAGACATATCAGAGGTATTTTGTAATCTCCTTTACTCATTCTGCCTGTGACCAAAGAACGTGCATCAGTATATCTGAAAATATATATTTCATTTTCTTGGAAAACTAAGGGTGAGATTTTTCTCACCTGTTCTCATAATCTGAGTGACTCCACCTGATGGCCAATGGAAGGAGATTGTCACCTCTGGAGAGTGGCTCATACCATCCTGAAATATTAACTTTGTGTACTGAATAAGGAGGGGTCCCAGTTACCATTTAGATGGCTGAAGATACATCAGATGATTCTGTATCTAGAAATCTATTTATATCATCAGAACTAGCAGGTGGAAAAATATATGTTGACAAAGAGTTTTCTACCTAGAATACTTTTTATTTAATTAAAATGTGGGAGACCCAAAGATATATCTTCTCTGAGAAGGAAGTGGAAACTGCAAATGCATCTGATAATGAAATAGAACCACATCAAAGGATGAAAGTAATGTTTAACTGTTTACACCTTTGTGGCTTGACAGACTGTCCATTGTAATTAAAGTAGGCTAGAACTACAGCGTTACAGCATTATTCTTATAGAAGTGGATACCATTCTTCCAGATGTCATATGCAAAGATAGACTGAAAAATATCAGTTTATATGGTAAGGATGAATATTTGTATCCTGCTTTTCAAGTAGTGTGAAATTACACTAATGAGTGTTATTGCAGTGGTTCTCCTAAATGGCTGAAGAAACGTATGTATGTGTCCTCTAATTGTAACTAACTTTTAGCAGAGTAGAAACAAAATAAAGAATTGATTTTAAGATGTCATAGTCTACTAAACTAATGTCTAGAAAACAAGGATTCATCATGTGGGCTGCCAGCCTAACTTCAAATTCTTTGTAAAATACTTGGCTCAATGTGTACTATTTATTTTACAAGGTCAGGGAATGCCCAGTGGCATTTTTATTTTTTTCTTTCGTTTTCTTTTAATATGAAGGAGACTGAGAATCTAAGGGGGTGAGTTTTCCTTTAGCCATATACTTCTCAAAGTGCAGGTATATACAGGGAAGTGCTAGCTTGTTACAAATAGCATTTCCTTATGTTTTTGGAATTAAGAATCAAAATCTTTTAGAAGTTGTTTGGTTTATGTAACTTCAAGTCTGTGCTGTCTTCATTTTCTGTGAATTGCATTTTGGCCTTTGAAAGCACCTTCTTGCATGCAAAGACAAGATCCATTTTTCTTTCTAGAAGACAAAGCACATGGTTTCTCACATGGAGATGCCTTTTTGATACACTTATTTTGCAGCTTTCATTGTGCGGGAGAGCTCAACACAGATTCAGATTCTGTCTTGAAGTTAACAGAAACACACTGAAACAGATTATAAGCAGGTATAAATCAGCATAGATGCCACTAAAGCAAGTGGAACAGTATCTCATGTCAGAGAAGGGTCTGGTCAAAGGTTTTTCTCTGGTTTCTTTTAGAACTGAAATCAAAAGTGAGCTTACTAAAAAATATCCAAACACAAAACAAGTCCAAATAACTTTTATTCTGCTAGTCAGGATGGATTCAGCAGTAGGGGCTACAAGAACTGTAGACCCATGAACATGGCTTTGTGCTACTCACACATCTCCAGATAGAGGGAGAAGATGTGCTTCTGAATTGCCAACAGCAATTTTGTGGCTATGTGCAGCCCTGGTAGTAATAATAAAATAAAAAAGAAAATGGTAGGAAAGACTATGATTTTTTTTGGTGTTTTTTTTTTTTTTTTTTTTTTTTTTTTTTTTTTGTTGGGGGTTTTTTTTTTTTTTCCGGTGAGTCAAGTGTCTGTATTTTTAAATCAAGCTGCCAAAACTAAAATGTTGTCAGTGAAGTCAAAATGTTGGTCCAGTGAGAAAAGATGTTGGCCTCTTCCTCTACATGTGATTCAAAAGTTAGCAGTGTTGAATCTAATATTAACTCAGTAGCACACATCTCCCAGAGTAGCAACAAAAATGGTTGCTTATTAAACACAGTGTTTGAACTGTAATGCTGTCTGTAGCACCCAGTGAAATTAAAGATAGTATTTCTTAAGATACATTCATACTTTTGAAAGTAAAGCATTATCAAGTTTTGCAGAATCCATGCAGATTATCATTACTGATTTACTTTCCTAATAAAAATCAATCATAAAACTAAGAAAATTGTGAGCCTACAATCTACAAAAAAGTAAGTCGATTCTCCTGGATGATTTTGTGTAGAGAGCAAACATTTTTAATAAATGAAAATAAGGTATTTTACAGCTATTCCTTTTTACCATTTTCAAATTCAGCTGCTTATTTCTGACCAAATATTTTCCAGAATTTCCTTTAGAACCTCCAGGGACCTTTGAATTGTACCTTTCAGACAGTGGGGGATTACACTGTACACGGCTTGCTACAGTGTAGGTAGTAGTTACAATTTTTAGAAGCTGTTTACTGTCCAAATGTTTTTCTTTATATTGGTATATAAAACTATTCTTGCACAAGCTACTAAACCAGCAGTTTTCTGTCAGCTGGTAAGCTTTTGCTCTCATTTAATTTCATATGATTGTGTTAAGCTAGTTTTATTTCTTGTTAAAACATTTTATCTATATGTGAAATAAATGGGATATGGTTTCTGCATACAAGTTTGGTCAATATTAGATAGAGGGTATAAAGTGTTGGAATCTGAATGCACCACTAAGTAGAAAATAGGAAGGTTTGTCCATCAGATCATTTATTCATTTATTTTTCTGTAGAACTTTCAGCTCAGTATTTCTAGTAGTTTCATGTTAGGATGTAGTCTCAATGGGTGACAAACTTAAATGTCATACTGTTGGTTTCTCTGTACTGTGTCTTTTGTCTTTTGTCTTAGAAGTTTTTTTCCATCACTGATCCTGTTTCCAGATCTAGGTATCATGCAGTGGAACAGAAAATCCTCTACCTGTGGAGCTGTTTGTAACTTACAGACCCAGAGCCAATAAGGTAAAAAAAAGGAATTAAATCTGTCTGGAATTATTTCTCAGATGTCTCAGATGAAGCTACTTTTGATACACTTATGAACTGAAAATTACTTTAAAGTCAATGAATGCAAACAAGAAAGAATAATTGTATTAGCAAAATCAGAACATCTCGAAATTGTATTCTAAGATGCAAAGCCTGTACTTCTGAAAAGTAGTTCCTAAAAGTAACTACAGTAAACCAGTGCTTGTGCCTTTGTGTTCTTTGTGATATGTTCTAAGAATCCAGGGGTACCATAATTGACTGCTACTTGCCAATATTTTCCAGCACTGTGTAAAGTTAACTGCATATATAAAACATATTGTCTCCTGCTGCTGACTTTTTATTGTCCTGTGTCTGTATTAAATGCTGGACTGGTATGCTTAAGGATATAATTTTGTGCAGGAAACCACGATAAGGTCTGGGAATAATTGCAACACAATATCAAGATTAAAAGATAGAATTTTGCAAAAATAGTTTGACACTTTTATCGAAAGGGTTTCTCTAAAAAACGGTAATTGTAATGTTCTCTCCATGTATAAAGATAAATATTAGCGAGACTAACTGATGTTTAATGTTGCCACTCACCAAAACAGTTACATAAGGCTTGATCAAGCCATGACATTACCTTGTCATCTGGATCAACACTCAGCTTGAAAACCATTTCATTGTAATATTTTACAATCCCTCTAGACATGAACAGTTTGGCTTTAAAGAGTATGTTAGGTATGGAGTTTGGCTCAGTCTTCCACTGGTGCTGGTAAAGCTACTCTCAAGGACAATTGCCAGTTCTGGAGATCTATACAAGACATGGTTGAATATAGTCTTCCTTCCATTATATTTTGTTCCAGTGGAAATTTTCTTTCTGATATATGAGGTCATGAGAAAAAAAGTCATTTTATTCAGGCTGCTTCCCCTTTGCTTTATTCAGAAGGCCTTCTCTGCTTCATGCGAAGTCGCCCTAGCTTTCCTGACCCTTACCATTTTGCACAAAATTCCCATTGAAATATTTTTTGCTTTTCTTTGAGAGGAAGGAAAGTTGATTTATGGTTCCAATGTTTCACAGACAATTCAAACCAAGTCTGCAGCAACAGAACAAGCAATGCTGTAATCCATACAGCATGTGCCATCTGCAAAGGATGTAATTGCAACAGTGTTATAACCTCTTCTAGGTCGGCCAAACATGTGGAACATTCTCTAGATGCTACGCTCTGCTGAAAATGTTTAATGTCATGGTATTTTGAATTGGGATGAACATCCAGTAACAATGTTCTATTCCTAAGCATTCAACAACTGTATCAAACACAGCGTTTGAAGAAGTGCTTGTAAAAGACAAGGGCTTATAAATCCCCTACAGACCTCCTTGGGGTCATAATGGAGGAGCTGCGCTTTAGCAGCTGTAGTATGAGACTCATGAATTACGTTTAGCTGTGTTTTGTTAAGCTAATCTCATCTTGATCTGAGGACTTAACTCATACCAGTGGTTCCAGTTGGACCAAAGAAATAAGACATTAGCAGGTACTTTCTTTTTGTAGTGGGCAAAGAGTAGAAAATGCGCATCAGTGCTTTTTGCTATTAAAATGGATAGCTTAAAATAATGTGTAAACTTAAAGAAGTCATATTAAGAACACCTTAATTACTATTTGTTGCCACAGAAGCTTCTATCAAGATTACGGACATTTTGTGGAAGGAAATGGCACATCATAAAGTCAGTACTTTTCCTGAAGAGATTAATCTCTTAAGATGGTATGGTCCACCTTTAGTGATAGGAAAGTTAGTATGTAGTCCAAACTGGATGACCAAGCTTCTCTTTTCGCTAATGTGGCAGCTGACTTCTCAGGACATACATTCCAGGCTCAGAGAAATTTCTGCAGGGTTTAGTGTTAACCTGTATAGAGTGTTTACCTCCATATGTATTGGGAGTTTATTCTTGGGAACCCTGAAAACATTGATTCTATAAGAAATGTGATTTTTTTATTTTTTTTTAATTTGAAGGCCAACAAAACAGAACAACCTTGAATATGGATTTTTCACTTCCTTGGCACATGATCTAACCTTCAGTTTAGTCTAAGCAGCAAGTTAATCACCAAATGGGCCATATGTGGGTCAAGGACACTGTAGAATTTATATACTAGCTAGGGGCAGGTAACTACTGTGAAGTTCCAGAAGCAGAAATTTACAACCAGCTGTTACTCTTAATTTGACCATTTATATTAAAAACATTTAATTGTTTCCTTAGTAATTGCAACTACAATACGATGAACAGAGAGAGGAAGTTTGTTCCACAAGGGTAAATGGATTCCTAAAGAGGTCATACTTACCGACATTCTGACAACACTTCTCTGAGTGACAGACAGAAAAAAAGCTTGGCCAGTCACTGTGCTGTGGAAGACAGAACCCATAATTTTTTGTTGATTTGGTTTTGCTGATGTAAGATCAGCTGCCCAAATCCTCAGCTCCCATTAATAGGTCACAAAGAAAATCATGCTTAGGAGGGAGCTTGAAACTGACATGGTGGATCAGAAGAAGAGGTACAACACATACAGCGTAAGGAATCTTGACCAAAAAGAGAAAAATGCGTATGGAGTTCAAGCAGCAACCAAATGAATGCTGTCAGATTACAAATTTTGATGCAGGCAGCTATCATCTGCCACAGACGTACTTCTGAATCTTTATGTTAGCCATTTTAACTTACATCTGTCTCTGCATGGCTTGCCAAGCTCATATATAGCCACTCTAGCAGCTGAGATTTGAGGTCAGAATTTGAGTCTGGTGCCTTACCCACAAAATTAGCTTTATGCTTAGACACTAGAGGCATCTTTTGAAAAGTTTGGTCTGTGGTTAAGATTGCAAGCAGATTTCCTGTCTTCTATAGTAAACATTTCAAAGAGGGATAGCTTTTGGTTTGAGGTGACATGAGGATCTAGCACTCAACAGTTGCCCTTCAGAAGTGGAGCATAAGGCTGTAATAATAATACTTCTAATATGGGTTTTCTCACGTTCTCCTCAGCTTAGGCTGGAAAGATAATTTCATTCTGCCAAAGCCAAATAAAATAGATTTTTCGTATTATTTTACCTTTTTCTCTTATCTGAGGTTCCTTAACACTGCAATGCTTGTATGACTCTAAGAACATGCTGAAAACAAGTTAAAAACCATGCTTTTTGAAGCAGTAAGTTCAGTATTAAATAGTTGCAAACCTATCTAGTCATTTTGTAATTAAAGACATACATTTAAATCACATCAGGACACCAGCCTTGGCATATTAGTTTCAGCATCAAGCAGGTTTCAGTAAAGCACTGTTTATATTCAGCAACCTGCTCTTAGCATGCACCATAGCATCAGAGCCTCTGTAGACCTCTAGTCTCAAAGATAAGCTAATCTTCAGAGCACTCGTTTACCACCAAAACACAATTCAATGTGTTTTAAAGATCTATCTCACTCCCAATCCCTCCTGACACCCTGTATCATGAGTATCTTAAGCTTTTGTTTCACTGGAACAGTGGCTCAGAAAATATCCTAGGCGGTGTGTAGTGGAAATGTTAGCAGATATATTTAAAATGTTTTCTAAAACTTGTCTTGCAAAATTGGAGTCTGTCTTTTTTAAAAATCTATAAATCTTCAAAAATTTAAACATCTTGCCGCTGATGTTCTACTGTTTTTATTGAATAGGTTAACTGAATCTCCCAAGTATATATTTAGAGTAAAAAAGAATAGTCTATCACTAAACAATAGAAAATGAAGACATCCCCCCTGTCTCTTTTGTTTGTTTCCAAGGCAAATGTATACACATATACTGGCAAGTACAAAGAAAGTAAAAGTGGAGGAGGCCAACATGGATACTGTATAGGGGAAGCTGTGCCTTTATGAAACCCTATGAACCATATGAAACCTATGTCCATCATATGTGAAAAATCATGGCAGTCATGTGAACTTCCTGATGACTAGAAAAAGGGAAATATAACCCCATTTTCAAGAAGAGGCAAATGGAAGACACAGGAAACTACAGACTGGTCGGTCTCACTTCTGTGCCTGGCAGGATCAGAGAAAAGATTCTTCTGGAAAGCAGGAAAATCCATTTTTCATGGAAGCACATGAAAAACAATGAGGTAGTTGGTGAGAGTCAACATGGCTTCATTAAGGGTAAAACATGCCTGTCCACTCTGGTGGTCGTCTGTGGTGGGGTTACAGAACTGATGGATAGGGGAAAAGCAGTTGATGTCATCTACCTGGACTTATAATTATATTTCACCTTGAAATTTCTTTATTTTTTCATGACATCAATTGGGACTCATTGCTAGATTTTTTCCCAGTGATTTCCAGTGTCTTCTTATTAAAATAGTAACAACCATGGGCACACTCACTAGCTGTATAGGGTGCATTTCATAGGTGTGCTGCATCCTGATCACGTCTGTCCTAAGGCAGAGAAGCAAAATGTAAAAGACTTTCTAGTGCAGACCTCAATTAATTTGCTGCTCATAACCATGGCAGATGTTAGTGTTTTTCTGGAAGTAACGTTCAGAAAATGGCATGTTACAGCAGACAGGTTAGCTACCTATTTCCAGATATTTAAAATATGATCTCTGGGATCATAAGATGCTTTAGATTATTATAGATGCAGTTAGCTGTCTTATAGACATTCATGCTTGGCAAGTGTTAGAGTAAAGTAAACGTATTACACGTGTTACATGTTAGAGTAAGCTAACTAAAGTAAATACTTGCCTAAATAAGGTTTATGTGAATACCCAGCCAATTTAGCTTGACTCTTACTTTCTGGATCTCAAGAAGCAGTCCTGCTAACTGAATTTAGAGCAGGAGTGGGTAGATAGGAGGTAGATAGGAATTTGTAGAGTAAGGTTGGAGGGCAGGGAAAGGAGATTCTTAACTTATGTGAATTTTGGCCCTTAATGGGAATTGTCAGAGTCTGGGTTAATATTTATCTTCATTGGTTGGATGCTTTCCCTGTGGTCCTCTGTTCCATGATCAAGAAATTTAGGAGCATATGATCTTAGTGAAACTGATATAAAGTGAGGTCACATACAGTCAAAAACCATCTTACCTGTTCTTCACTGACTGCATGAATAAGACTGGCTTAGCAAATGCAGGAAACAAGATTGGGACACAGATGCAATTGAATGTTCATTTGTATGAGGTAAATGCTGTTCCAGAAAGTTAGTAAAAGGGCGTCTCTTGTTAGATTTAGGATGTCTTTATTTTGTGCTACCTGGTATTGTTGAACACTTCTGGGGAGGAACACTTTTTCTGAAAGACACTGGAGATAAATAATATGGATTATAAGATGTTTAGAAAACATGACCTCCAAAGCAAGTACGAAAGAATTTAATTTGTTTAGTCTGGAAAAGAGAAGAATGAAGAAGGAATATGATAACAACTTTCAAATGCATAAAAAGTTATTGCAAATGAGATGGTGATCAAGTGTTTTTATCCCTGAAAAAGATAGAATGTGAATTAGATTATTTGTAGCAAGGAATATTTATATTACATACCAAGAATCTAAAGCAGGCTACTTGAAGAAGCAGCAGAACTTCCGTAACTACATATGTTGAAACTGTTGGATGAACTTCTGTCAGGGATGGTTTAAGTAATGGATTATACATTAGGCAAAAGGTCTGGAATAGAAAATTATCAGTTTTCTATCTCCAGCTCACTGACAAAAGTAATAAGTAGTAGGAAAAAGAAAATTAACTGTAAAATTTCAGAGAGATTCAGTAATTTATTGCTTGATTATTTTGCTGGATAAGCTGGCAAATTTCCTGTGTGACTCATTATTAATGATTCATAAGCAACCAAACCAGCATTTTCTTCTTTCTTCTTTGTTATGTTCCCACAGGAAGCCATTCTCTTAATTATTAGATGAATAATCTTCAGCCAATTTGCAGATTCAATGGAAATAGAGATGTGAACCTATGTTCAGCAAATTAGGCTTTTTTATGACATGTTCGATTTTCATAATCCTTTGGATTCTTTGGGATCTATCTACATGGAGTGCCTTCAAAACTATTGAATTAAATTAAATTCCTTGCACATAACATACATATTTATAATTATCATCAGAAAAGCATGTGGGATAACTCAGGGTTATAGAAGCCAGCCAGCATTATATAATTCCTGCTACAGGATTTGTGAACCAGAGAATTAAAGCACAGTAATAGCTAATAGGCCTTTATGGAAATTTAGATCTCATGAAGTAAATTAGATTTTCTTTAATAAGATAACAAGTTTGATAAATAAAAGTGTGTAGATATGCTAAGTTTTATGAACTTTCCATTTAGCATCATATTACAGTTACAAAAATCAACATTATAAAATACCAGTAAAATACATGTCAAATGATATACAAATTGGCAAAAAATAGCAATCAGAAAAAAATAGCTGAATAAAGGGTTTAGACACAAGTTCCAGAAGTGATGTTATTCAGGATTTTAATCAATAACCTGGCAATAAATATAAACTTCTTTCATGTCTATACAAATCAAGTTCATAAGAAAGCATTCTGTGGCAAAAGGTGAACTAGTCTTATCTTCAGACTTATAAATAGGGGCAATAAAACTAGGTTTTTTTTTTTTTATTTTGCTTCTGCATAGTAGAATACTGTAGGCAGTATGGATACTGCCACACCACAAAGAGTCTTAAACATTATCAGAGGAGGAGCAGTGTGCTTTATGCTGGGCAACTGAGAGTTCTGTCTATTTAGAAATGTTGAGGGTGAATTGATTGTCACCCTTCACAGAGTAAAACACTGGATATCACTGCTTTTTAGCTCCTGCGCCAAAAAGATAGAGTTGAAAGTGAGATTCACGTTAAAGCCAGACAAACACAAATTTAATTAAAGTACATCACTGAGGTAAAACTGGACTCACTCACTCTTCAGATACTCCTGTCAAGATAAGATCATCTACCAGGAAGATATGCCTTAGTCAAACACAAATTGGGCTATAATTAGTGATAAACTGATTGAGCTGAACTTAAACACAATGTGAAGATGTAGTGATATTCCCTTCTAGTTTCATGTTTTCTGGGTACATGAGAGAAAGACAAACAAGGTAGTTGTTTTGTTTGCAAAAGCAATTACTGAAAAGTTCTGTATCTGAATATATATATATAAATATTGATCGAATGTTGTGCCTAACAAACAAAGGCACAACAGTCTTGGGAATATGGAAGCAGTGGTTCATTAAACAGTGTAAAGTGAAGTGAAGCAGTGAAGAATTAGGTAATTTATTGTACTGAAGGTGTTCTCTTGGTCACTGCAGACAGTATGTTTAAGTACAGATAATTGCACCAACCCAGGTCTGCCAGCCCACTGTGCAGCCAGCTTCCTGCATTTTCTACTTCAGTCTTTTTCCTTTTGTGTCTTGATGTAATTATTTTTTTCTGACCTTTTCTCTTTTCTTGGTTTTATTACTCTTTGTAGGAAAAAATAGTTAGAGTGGACTCCTTACCTGAACATGTCATATGAAACATTGACTACATCAACTCTACTTGCCCTTATTCCACTGTGTAAACTACTTTCATTCTTCCTTTATGTTGCCATTCTTCCAAAGAGTGAAATGTGGTGTTCTGTGGCAACTGAAAACAGCTGCTAAGATGAAGAACTTCTTCCCTAATGGATTTTCTAAAGCATGTTCAATGATAGAGATCTGTTTTACCATGCATGCTAAACTGCCTCAATATCTCCTATAGAAGGTCCTGGGTTGGCATGGGCTTCATATCATAAGCGTGGGTAAACACAGTCTGCTGCATAGTCCTACAGTCAATGCTGTGGCTCTGTACAGTATCAGCTATACGCATCTGCAGGGAAGAGTAAGAGCGAGAGTATGTCTTGTTCATTTCTACCTAGGTGGCAAGAAGTCTGTTGTGGATTTCATGCTCAATAAAAAAAGACAGGAAACGGCACAAGGTTTCTATGTATTGCAACAGTGTTGCCAGCTGTCCTCTGTTTAATTAGGGCCGTACTTGTTACATGGTGCTTGTTTTAAATGTGATCTGGCTCAAGTTAAGAAAATTCTCTGTGTTTACATAAAGCACAATAATGTTACCAGTAAAACGTTTACAACATGGACAATCTGGGAGGGACTGAAACAAACAAAAATCATGTTTAATTTAATAATTAGAATCAAATAGCAACTTGCTTCTAGGACTGGATTTGAAGAAAATTTGAACTTTTCCCCAAGGCTCAGGCACTGCCCAAAACTTGAATGTTTTCTGTGAGGTTCTAAAAACCTAATTTAACTCATTCTTCCCAATACTCCTTATTATCACTACTGTGCTTCTTGGTCTAGCCACACTTCTTCTGTTGCTTTAATGATATGAGGCCTGTCCTTGCTCAGCAGTTTTTTGCAGTGATCCTTTATATGTGAAACTCCTCATATTACCTTGCTGCACTTAGGGCATACCTGCTAAGATTAAGGCTCTAATTTTGCTCTACAATGCTGATATGATGCCTTTTATTATCATGTAACATAGCTTTGAGCTAACTATTTGTTTAAAGAAGAAGTAATTAGAGGTAAAACATTTTCAGTAAAAGCTTCATGTGTGGCTCTAGATCTATCCACTCTCCTCTTCCTGCAGCTTTTGGTTGACACAGTTGATATGACACAGTTGACCCTGCCACTTCTGAACAACACTGAGCATTCATGTTGCTCATTACAGTGCATTAGCAAGATTCATGTTATGCTCCTCTGAGATACATTTATATTTATAAGAAAATAGTATTTTCTTATAAAGAACAGCTATATTTGTGTAATTAATATGTTTTCCTCAATAAATTTATTTTCAAAATAAATATA
>NW_009928614.1:0-4293 GCF_000696875.1 Nestor notabilis
CCTGCAGCTCTGCCAAAGTGCAAAGCAAGGCCAAGGTTGGCCATCCTGCTTTGTGCAGTGATCCCACCACAGCTGGTTCAGCTGAGCTGAGCAAACCCATCCAAGGAATGTGCCTTTCAGAGCCAGGGTAGCAATCGGGCAGGGAGGTCCTTGCCCCCTGCTAACTTACCCGTTGCCACGGCAGGTGCCTCCCATCACTCCCAAAAGCAAACACCTCAGGAGTTCTTCCAGGGAGAGAAGGTAAAACTACCTAGCTTTGCTGGGTTCAAGGTAATCATGGCTTCACCTGTCTAACAGTGATATTGAATGGAAAGGCTGCCAGGCTCTTCACGGGACTTCTTCTCTTCAGGAAGAGCAACCTGTGAAGAGGGGAGCAACAAGCAACCTGTCATTAAGAAGAGAAGGCTGGCAACTGAGCTGTCAGGGATGGGCAACTGAGTCAGTCCAAGCAGGGGAAGAAGAACAAGGCGCCTGGGTATGTTGCAGATCCTGTTTTCCATCTTTCAAAGTTCTCAATATAGGAAACTAAGGAAAAAAAAAAAAAGCCCCAAACATCTAAATTCTTTCTTGTAGGAAAAAAAAAAATAAAAAGTCCCTCAGATCCTATCCTCCTGCACTCAAAAGGGAGAAACATCAGGTCCCAAGATCTCAGCGTGATTTACCACAGATGTCCAGTGTATATTGTGATACTTTATAAACAAAAGACTATTCAAATGCCATTGGGAAATGACAGCAGGTATCCCAGCCATCTGCAAACAAAGCTGTCTCAAATCTGAGCACCAACAGAGTGATTCGTTTGCAATAGGGCTGAGTGACTGATATGCGCGTATGTATTGCCCTTGCATTTGCTGGAATACATTGTGCAGACTGCCTTACCATTTCTGTGCAGAAAGAAAGTGTCAAATGTATATCTGGCCACTCTTTGTATTTGGATGAGTCCCTTCCCTTTTTATTCCTCTCTCCATCTCTGGGTTTCACTTCTCTCTCTCTCTCTGATACTTACCTCTCCAAGAAGACAGAAAGGTCATGCAATGGTTGCACTTGTATCAGCCTTTTTTCTCCCAGGAACTTTGTTGTTTCTCCTAAGAAACTTGAGGAGACACTTGCCTCCATGGAAAGGTCTTGACAAGGGAAGAATTTGAGAAAGTTACTACTTCTTCTAATCTGAGAAACAAAAGCAGTAGTTTTGCCCAGAAGGCCACTGGTCACTATTTCTGTTATCTTGCTATGCTTTCATTCCATCCTTCCTCACATTGAGTTCCAAAGCCCAGACCTCTTGGTCATGTTGCCATACCACAGACTCTGTCAGAATGAGAATCATTTAAAGATTGTAGGGAGCTTCCGTTTACGTAAAGGAGATTATTTTTTGTCACTTTGAAAAGATAGAAAGAACTAGTGAGTTACAAGGGAACAGCCACTTCAAATCTGCCTCATCTGAAAAGTAGCTGATGAATTAAAAGCTATTCTCTAATAGCTGGCAACAACAGCAAAAACTCCTCATCTTCCTCAGGGAAGATCCTATGGATGATTTCTACCTATTGGAGCAAACTGGAATGTGTGATCTGGAGCATCCAAGTTGACCATGATGCCCTCTACATGATCATTCTCAGTTGCACTGCGCTGGGATGACTGAACAACTATGCTAAGAACTGTGTGCCTTATGTATGCGCTCTGTCATGGTTTAAGCCCAGCCAGGAACTCAGAACCACGCATCTGCTTGCTCCCTCCCTCCCTTTTTCTTCCCCACTCCCAGCAGGATGGGGATGAGAATCGAAAGAATGTAAATCGCATGGGTTGAGATAAGAACAGTCCAGTAACTAAGGTACAATACAAAACTACTGCTGCTGCCGCCAATAATAATAATGACAGGGTGTCATGGTTTAAGCCCAGCCGGTAACTCAGAACCACGCAGCCGCTCACTCTCTTCCCCCCTTCTTCCTTCCTCCAGTCCCGGAGGGATGGGGAGGAGAATCGAAAGAATGTAACTTCCATGGGTTGAGGTAAGAGCAGTCCAGTAACTAAGGTATAATACAAACCACTACTGCTACCACCAATAATAATAATGATAAGGGAAATAACAAGGGGAGAGGTTACAACTGCCCCACCCCCACCGACTGATACCCAGCCCGACCCGAGCAGCCATCTGGGCCTTCCGGGTAACTCCCCCCAGTTTCTATACTGGGCATGACGTGCTGTGGTATGGAATACCCCTTTGGCCAGTTTGGGTCAGGTGTCCTGTCTCTGCTTCCTCCCGGCTTCCCCTCCTCCCTGGCAGAGCATGCGACTGAGAAAGTCCTTGGTTGGAGTAAACATTACTGAGCAACAACTGAAAACATTGGGGTGTTATCAGCAGTGGTCTCAGACTAAAGCCAAAAATAAAGCACTGCACCAGCTACTAAGGAGAAAAATAACTGTTACAGCTGAACTCACAACAGGATAACAAGCTACTTCTCTATATATACACTTGTAGGTTTTCCCCCGGGATGCCCTTCACATAATTCTTGTTATATGTGGTTTGCCTTTTCCCATTATTATTCCTCCATAAAACATTTTCTTTCTTTTCTTCCTGAGACTATACCAAGGGACAGATCTTGAAGCAGACTTATGGAAGTTATTTCAAACTACACAATCACATCCATTTGAGTTCTCCTGACTTAGCTAGTAAAATACCAGTTATCCATACAAACTTTCTTTATACTGGAGTACATCATCCACACTTCAGAGGGAAGGATCTTGGCCCTTCAGCAGCCACTGTAGAGACTTCTGCTTTGAGGCTTGGAGGTGTTATTTTCATTCCCATATGTCAACAAAAATAGCAGTTGTTAGAAAAGTGTGGCATTTTCTTCCCTCCTCCTCTCCAGTCATGCTATTCCAACCATCTCTTCTCAGTAACAAACATAATTTAGTCATACTAAGACTGACCTGTCTCAAATTCTTCATGCTTCATCTATACACCTGCTACACACTTGAATAAATTGCTCACAAGCAAGACGAGTGACATTTGAAAGAAATACCATTCAGTCAGCAGCAGATTAAAATTAAGCTACAATACTTAACATAGATGGAGATGGTATTTTCTGTTTAAAATTCAATGCAACTTCCTAAGCCCATAAAACACATCCTGCATTTAGGGGGAAAAGCCTTTTTAAGCCTTTAATAAAAATCATATTTAGAGGTGTAGATCTGAATTAATATTGTTAATATTTCAGAAATTAAATCCCTAAGTCTTTCAGATGCAAATTTTCAATGGGCAAGCTATCTCTAAAGCAGTAGAACAAAAGCATGTGTGTGTATGCATGTGTAAGCTTGCCTGTGCAAATGAATGATAAAGATATTGTCATGACATTGTTAGACACACGTCTCTTACCACATCTGTTTGTTTCAACTATTCATACATCCCTATAGCATGTTGACATTGTAGTTTCTTGCTTCATGGCAGACTGACATTCTTCTGTTTGCAAATAAATAAACGTTTTATACATAATTTTGAAATTGCTGTTATCACAGCCTTGGAAGAAAGGAAACATTCTTGTTCAGCTCCTTTATTTTCTTGCAGGGCAAGGTTGTAAAAAACCTACATGCTAATTTTCATAAACTCGATTTATGCTGAAATAGAACTACCTGAGCTTACATTACAACAGAAACTGTATCACTAAGACTGATTAAGGGAGACAGTGTTTGAGAAAGAGTTCACTAATTAATCCAGGTGATGTTGCAAGATAAGACCACAGCAGCTGAAGTGGCTGAAACAGCCCAGGTGCTATATCTCTGTATACTTATGAATTCTGCTTGATTTTCTGAACTTTACCTCTGACCAAAACCTTCAGCGTGGATTAAATCTTCCATTTTATGGGAAAAAAGCAGCCAGTGTCAGAGAGACTGAACAAAATGATTAACATTTGAATAACCTTGTCCTGCTAAAACAGGAGAGACTGGTAGCCCCATCAACTGCTAATAGCCTTCTGCATAACTCTTGGCAGAGGTTGGAGAGAAAAAATGGAGGTGTTAGGATCTGGTTTTTATGAAGAGATGGTCTCTTACATTTTGTTTAATAGCTGGAAGATTTAGGAGGAGGTAAAGCAGCAGGCAGGCTGTACAGCTTAAGGACCTTTATATTTCAGTAAGATCTGAAAGGCTTTCACTCGTAGCATGGAAGTAGAGTCTGCAGTTTCCTTAAATTGTTCTGTATATTTGGAGCCTTTGCATTCAATTAAACATTTTAATACTTTCATTTCATAGGGTTTCCTAGTGCTTTTTCCTTCTGTTTAGCTCTCAGCTGTAAACCAGGAATGC
>NW_009928614.1:4324-9066 GCF_000696875.1 Nestor notabilis
GAGCTATTGGTGAAGCTCACTGATGTCTGGCATTGGTCTTGGGACAAACATCTGATGTTCCAGGGAGGCAGCCTGACTCCCAGAACTAAGCTGAGGAGCTGGACAGGGTGATGATGACCACTCTTTCTATATTAACAGTGGGTCAAATTAATTGCTTAGCTACCCTTTAAGTGCCTAAGACCCACACTTAAACACTACAGAGATCTTCAAAGCCAGCACTGAAATATTATCTCAACTGGTTAAGTCCCTACCTTGTGCTGGTAGACATATACAAAATCACCCAGCTCAGCAACCTTGTATCCCAGGTTCACATTTCAGCTTTAACAGGATTCTCAAAATCAGGCTAAAGAGCCTTGATTCTTTACTGAAGAAAAAGGAAAGAAGTTTGCATGCAATTTGGTAGAACACTCACCTGGGATATCACGCTTTAATTCCTGTACCAAGTACTATATAGATATTTATGTAATGGAAACATGGAACAGAAGGAGCTGAAGATAATCCCACCCACTAAGACCTGTAGACCAAAGTTAGGACATCTACCTGGGACACAGAAAAAGTCTTTAAACTCATGGCCCAAATACAAAAAATAGGAATTTGAAGTCAAGTCTCCAGGCTCCAAGGAAAGTCCTTCCGTAAGCATAAGTGAGTTATTGGATCTATGGATTCTCTATTTCTTCATGGAAAACTCCACCTTGACTTTTAATCAAGGAAATAATTAAATATTTAGCACAGTGCGTGAAGACTGATTATTTCCTTCAGTCCAGAGATCACAGGCTATTCCTCAGAGTTTCTTTCTAGCTATTTTACGTGGCTCCCTGCTTAGAATGATGTTTTGTCCTCTTGGGTACATTCCATTGGCTTACAACAGGAGCCTAAGGAGCTTCATGAGAAATTAACAAAAGAAGACATTTCCACTAGACCGTGACTTAAGTATCATCAGTTTGACTACTGGCTCTGACAGATTTCTTCCATGATTTCAGAAAAAAAAAAAACCCAAACCTGTTAAAAGGTGTCAATAAGCAGGATCACAGCAAGGCTGGGATAAAATCAGTACTCCCAGCTGATGCAGGTTTTGCTCTTTTATCACCATGAACAAACAGAATGGGTGAAGTTTCACAAAAGAATGAGCCAAAAGCTGTGTAATACAGATTGAAAATATCCCAAGGTGATGTAGCAATCCTGTCAGAAAAGTCTTGGCTGGAGGTGTTGCTGTGTCCCACTCTTGTGTGAGGACATGTATCAGTCTTATACAAATAGGAGAAAGTCCCCATGATAAACACTGGCATCAAGAAAACCAGACAGGCTGAGTTAGCTTTCGTGGTTACCTGTTTCCAATGAACAATTCGATAATGCAATTTCAGGACCTTCTTTCAGGAGATATGATTTAGCAAGAATGTCCTCAATGGAGACTTGGAGGTTTTGTGATTAAGAGAGGGAAGTTTCAGGCTTAAAGAACAATTTAAGGAAAATGTTGAAGACGTTGACAGAGGGTTAAGGAGTGAAAATGGATAGATTTAACATAGGCAAAATGGGATTAGATGGCAGATCCTGAAGATTTGGGAGGAGTCCTACTTACTTCCCTATGACTAAGATTAGAAATACTGGCAAGCCAGGTCCAGTGGTCTTAGTGACATCACCAGGTCTGCACTGAGCCCAAAACATGTTGAAATCTAGATCTTGGTCTCCTAATTAGATCACGAAAGTAAGTAGCAGATGGAGAAATTAAAGAAAGAACACAGAGAAATTAGGAGTCTGTGAGGCAGACAGTCTGTTACAAAAATAAATGTGCTTTCACATAACCTAAATGGAACATTTATAAACATTTTTGTGTTACATTTTCTTAAGAACTCCCATTGCCTCAATTTAGACTATTTTAAAAGTGTTTTAACTTGTTCTTTGGATATTTATATGTGAAACAATTCCACACAAGCAGCTTGGAGAGTACTTTCCTGCTCCTTTTGAAAAAGAAATGAGGAAACTATTTTTTAAATGAAATATCACTGCATAATAATACAGCAAAAGGTGAATGACTCACGGTGAAAAATGCGGTTGAAATATTTCCCCTTTTTTTCTTGGTTTTGAAGAATAGATTGCATAACACACTTCAGGTTTATTATTGTTCAAAATTACTCATGGATTTGTTTTGTACTTCAGAGCCTTTGAATACCAGCTTTTGATATTTTTTACTCAATAGACAGGGAGAGAAAGATTTTGCATATTTTTCAGTGAGGTATAGTGAGACATAAGAAGCTTCCTGTTACTGTGAACATATTTTATTTTTCATATGGGACTTGAGGAAGAAAAATTTGTAATCAGGCATGAAACAACAGCTGATGACTCCATAGTCAGCCTGTTGTTTTTTATGAATGAGACAGTCATGCAAACACGCCAACTACAGGAAGACTCAAAACAAGTGCATTAAGATTATGAGACCAGATCTTGCTAAGAAGTACCAAGAATGAACATAACAAAGGGTAGAATAGACAGTAATGGTGTGTAGAAGTCTGGGCTACTGGGAAAGCATCATTGACCATTGTTACCAATTAATAGAAGAGCAGAGACCAATGGCATCAGCTGGTTTGCACCCATCCACCCATACTTGTCTTACTGAAAGCTAAATTAAATGGTAGAAAACAGAACGAGGGAACAAGCTGTGGATGATCTCAGGCCCATTGCTTGAAACTACTGCCTTGCCCTCTTTCTTCACAATAGAAGCGTCCTCTTTAGACCATAACTGGAAGATGTAAGGCATAAGAAGTTCTGAGAAAAAAGCCCCAAAACAAAAATGTTCTTTCTTCTGGGTCCTGAGAGAATAAAAAAGGTATCTGTAAATAAACATTGTAAATTAAAACCTTGTTTTGTCCTTAAACAGAAAACAATAATGTGAAAAGTAATCTTCCATGTCAAAAGTTGGGTTGTAGTAGGTTTGCGTTTTTATGGTAGCTTTCACTGAAAACTTATTCTGGGTACTTGTAAGCAACTGTTGTTTGAAACAAAATACTCAGAGCAAGGGATAAAACTGAATGTGACTTAATATGAAAAATTATATGTAAGTATTGTCTGTTGAGAGCAGTTACTCATGTCTAAAGCGTACAAGTTCTAGGTTATGACCCTATCTTGGAAAGTTACGCGTCTGTAAAGCTCTATCAGTTCTTTCCATTGCTCTCCATCCATTTATCCCTTCCTATGTATACCATTCATTTCATTAAGCTCTCTAGTGAATAGCAGGATGAGAAAAGAAGTGGCAGAGTGAAGCTCTGAGCTTGGACATTTCTTTCCACCATGCACTATACAGCACTGCTAGTATAACTCCACACAAGGAAATGCAATTCCTCAGACACAAGTAAATGAGGATGATTATTGCCAAGGAAACTATGAATGTGAAAAACTTTTAAAATTATTTCCCTAATAATTTTTAGTTAATAATTAGCTCCCTAATTCTAGTCCCTAGCATGGACTGAATACGTCAGAATAGACATACCTTGCCTCATCTTTGAAGTAGTGTTAACCAGCTGACACAGGGTGTCCACATGGACAGTAAGTGTGAACTCGCTAGTGAGCTTGAAATAAACTATCCTTTAGGTGAATTCAGTGTCTATGACAGAGCAGATTTGTGTTGGAGCTTTTTACAGTATTTACAATTCATATTACATAGGCCAGTGCAAATTGTAAATCACATCTGTACAATCAAGTTGTCATCAAAATTCACTTCCACAATCTAAGCATTTCAGCTAAGAATACACTTTTTGGAGTGTTCTTGATAATAAATTCTAAGCATTAAATTACCACATCACACTTTTATAAAATGGTATTAATTATGTTTGTACCCTAATATAATTAATACTCACAGGATTTCACTATTTGCTCAGCTATGATATCAAATAATTTCACTGGTATATGTTTTACCTTCTAGTTTATAATTCGGCAAGGCAAGAAGAATTAAGTAGTCCATTGTTGTGGGGTTCTGGAGAATGCACATCCCAAATTGCAGTCTGAATGTAAGCCCTCTCTATCACATGACGTGGAAGAAGAATGATTTCCAACAGGGCCCTGGGCAACAACAAGCCTTTGAACAAATTAAACGAGAGATAGTTCATGCAGTAGCCCTTGGACCAGTGCGGACCAGGCCAGATGTGAAAAATGTGCTCTACACCACAGCTGGGGAGAATGGTCCTACCTGGAGCCTCTGGCAGAAAACTCCAGGGGAGACTTGAGGTTGACCCCTCGGCTTTTGGAGTCGGGGATACAGAGGATCCGAGGCCAGCTACACTCCCACTGAAAAGGAGATACTGGCAGCCTATGAAGGGGTTCGAGCTGCTTCAGAAGTGATTGGCACTGAAGCACAGCTTCTCCTGGCACCCCGGTTGCCTGTGCTGGGCTGGATGTTCAAAGGCAGGGTCTCTTCTACGCATCATGCGACCGATGCTACATGGAGTAAGTGGGCTGCACTAATTACACAACGAGCTCGAATAGGAAATCCCAGTCGTCCAGGAATTTTAGAAGTCATCATGGTCTGGCCAGAGGGCAAAGACTTTGGGATGTCACCAGAAGAGGAGGTGATGCGTGCTGAAAGGCTCCACCATATAATGAACTGCCAGAGAGTAAGAAGCAATATGCCTTGTTCACTGATGGGTCCTGCCGTATTGTGGGAAAGCATCGGAGATGGAAGGCAGCTGTGTGGAGTCCCTCACGACACGTTGCAGAAACTGCCGAAGGACAGGGTGAATCGAGTCAGTTTGCAG
>NW_009928615.1:0-21019 GCF_000696875.1 Nestor notabilis
CAAAGATATTGAACAACAGAGGTCCCAACACTGACCCCTGAGGGACACATCTCTTTGTTCAGTTATGGATTTTGGTTAGGATTTCAAAGGGTCATTCTTCCTGCAGAGAAGGCAGTTACCAGGAACAGCAGCAGCAGCCCACTAGCAGGGGCCATAAAAACCTGTTTTCTGTGCTCTTTCACTTACCAAGCATAGTTAGAAGACAGGTGAAGTAAAAGCAGGGTGGTCACTGTATTTTGGTGCACAGGGTAGCACTCCTAGAGAAGTCAAAGTTCCTTCTACTCTTTCAGCACATACTCTCAGTGTTACTGGGCTGGGACAGACCCCAAAGCTGAGTAATAACTCTGTTACAGCTGCAACCCACTGGCTGGGGTGGCCAAAGCAGAGAGTAAGCACAAGTGAAACACGCACCGTGAGCACTCTCACTTCTTTAACTTGCTTTCTGAATAGATTTTCAGTCTCTGCAAAATATAGTAGTTTTCTGCACCAGGCTATGATGAACTGCTATAATTTAACCTTTTATATAATACAGGCCACAAAGCTGCCTGTAAAGCTGATATAATGCCTGTAACTTGTGATGAAACCATTGTGCACATCATTCCTGTGCACAAAACAGTATTTTTAAACTTGTCCTGAAGCAAGAGCTTTGCAGCATTAACAGAAGCAGCTGGGATTGTGAAAGCCTTCATCCAAAGAAGGTGTGGGTTTAGAAAATCTTATTTATATTGTGTAACCAAAAACTGGATGGACTCAAGGAGGAGAGTACATCAAAGCTTCCTCCCTAGGCAGTGCACATCTGTTTGCGAAACATATCTCAGGCTGGTCTTTCTGCCAGCTGTTTCTTGGGGCGTTGAGGCAGCATCTTCCTTACAAATGGCAAAGTAGTAGTGTGGCTGGTACAGCATCACTGACTGTTCTGGCTTGCTTGCTTCTGTTGTCTCTGGTGGTTGATAGGGACCAGATTCAACCGCAAGATGAGAAGAATAAGCAAAATTTTCAAACCAAGTATGAGTCTGAGGTGTAGGTGTGGGTGTAAAGTCTCTCTCTTCATTTCCATTAAGGTAAATGTAGGAAGAATTGTGATCATCAGTGTTATTGTCGGTTGTCACTGAAGGCAGCTGGCTCCAAGGATGTAACTTCTGGGCTTCAGCCTTACTGTCCACTGCTAGCATGTCAGGAATGCAGTCACTTATTTTCAGTACTTTCTCAGAACCGATCTAGAAGAGATCATAAAACAAAATAATTACTCACTGAAAGAAGCACAGAGTAAAGGAAAGGGAATGATTACTCCAAGCACTTCTACTACTGTCTTAAATTTTTTTTTGAGTTTGGATTTTCCAAATAAATGAACAGAATTTGAAGGAAAACACATGTACAGAACGCCAACAGAAGCTGTATTTTATGTGGAATTTATCAGAGTATTTATTTTGAGATTTCTTTTGTAAGTAGGTTGGGTATTACTACAGTTGAAGAATGAACCACGTCCCTCTGCTTTAAAGCCTTTGCCAGGTTTGTAGTATGTGCACTTTTTAGCCTGAGCCAGTAGTGGCAGAAGGCAGCAGCAGCAGTTAGGTGGTACAGAGTCCTCCCCCTGGTGCTACTGCTCAGTGAACCAGCAGCCAAATCAGCAGCAGCCCCTGGTTCGAAGGGCCCACAGAAGCAGCTGAATGCCTTTTTCCAGTCCTTTCCTGCCAGCCAGACCTGGTAGTGCCTGGCAGGGCCCCCTGCATCCTCACAGGGGCCAGCAAGCGCATCTCTGCAGTGCCCTCTGCTGCGATGTAGGAGGCAGGAGGATGGGGCAGCCACAGGTCACAGGCTGCAGCAAAGTGCTGTATCCTCTGGTCTGTTGTGTTCAGGCAGTGCTGGGTTTTGAACAGTAACACTGGATATGCGTCACCTATTGTATCAAAATGTTTCATTTATTCTCCAACTGCACTTTTACTTTTTGCAGTAATAGACTACAGAATGTAGAATGATCAATCACATTAATATTGAAAGGAGAATTTTCCACTAAATGATGGTACTAAATTATGTTGATTTCCATATAATGAACATCACTCATTTTTAAATGTAGTCAACACTGGGAGAGTATTTTTCTGAAACTCCACTAATCAAAGAATGGAAAATTAAATATACCAAATTTTCAATGGTCTTACCTTAAACTCTTGGAATGACAGCACTTTGCTCTTGTTAGGACTAGGTATTACAGGACAGCAGCATTCCTTCACCCTGGAAATAAGAGAGCAAAACAAATGATGGAGTCTTTTTCTCTCATCAAAGCATATTGTACCAGCAGAAGCCACACATAGACGTGTGCAGAAACAGCAGCAGATGATGAGCGTCCCAGAAATGCCAGAAGCCAAATACTTAAATCACCCATGCACACAGTTGTTCAGTCAAAGGGAAAAATGAATGAGGTCTTACAACAGGCTCGAAGCAACAAGCTGCAGCTGTGGTTACGTTCTCTGTAATGCATTATGACTTACCACTTCATCTTCCAGCGGCATATGGCTGCTACTAGTGCAGGAACTACCACTAGCAGGACTAGGAGGTACAGCATGTTGGCTATGGAAAAGAAATACTTTAAAAACTTGTTTTCATCTTCTCATCTGTCGATACAGCCTGAGTTTCCAGAGCAAAAACAGCATCAGGCCCACATGGGATAGCTGCCACTAACTCAGCAGTAAAACTGTGTATGTGGCCCATGGTTGCAAGATAGTTTGGCTGGAATTTCTAGGGTACAGCTCTAAGTCTTTGAACCTTGATTTCCTTTACCAAAATTGAATTAGTACTAGATTGCGTTTAATTTGTTCTCATGTTGGCACCTTAACTATAAGGGTAAATTTCCAAAAGCTAAGACAACAATAACCTCAATTCACTTTAGGCTTCATTTCGGTCCCCAAAGAAGACAGATTTTTACCACAAGATGTTGACAGAACATCTGTACCTCCGGTATGGACGGACTATAGCAAGACAGACAGTACACAAGTATTCATGCTCTCCTAGGACTTACGCTGACATAAGAAACTCAATTTCCTTCTAGTTAGAAGACACAGCCCTGGGCTATGTTTTTCTCAGACAGCTGAGGCTATAAGGAGGCAGAAGGGGAGCAATAGTTAGTGCTTGCTGTCCCTCTGCCCTGGCCAGTGCCCCCTTGCCCTGTGCCAGCAAGTCTGTGTATGCCTACCCCACACCACAACATGGAATGGGCATGTGTTACATCCTCCTTTTGTCTTTTTTGGGTTAGTTAAGCCCCCATTTTGATTTCCTGTGTGGCTGTACAAATGTCTGTGCCTGCACAAGAGAAGGCTGGCTAATGGGAGCTGAAACACCAGTCTGAGGCAGAGCTGCCTCTGTGACGGTGTTGTGAGGGTTTAGACACTGTTCTGCTAGTATGTATAAAACAATGAGTCTCCTTGTCTGAGCCAAGGCTTCACCCTTTCCTACCTCTCCCCCTTCACCTCTGCCCCCAGTTGGTTTTTCCAAAGCAGGTATCTCTGGTTTGGATGGTTAAGTTTCCCAACCACAGCTGCTGAGTGGTACTTTCAAGGGAACAGAACTACAGGCAAGCAATACCCTGTTCTGTTTTCATGGTCAGATCTGCCCAGTTAGCAAAATAAAATGCTCAAACCAGCAACCCCTCCTTTCTGACTTACTTACACAGGAGTTAACTTTGCAATGGATTTAAACACTTACGAGAATAACAATCACCATTAGAAGTTCAAGAGCCCATTGAGAAATTACCTGTTTGCACACAGGTCTGTAGTTTTTCCCATGTTAGAAAACTAGTTAAACCAAAATGCAATTCTTCAACACATTCTAGCAAACACGTCTCACTAGTCTGCAAACATGCATAAATCAAGCTATTTCCCAGAAAGATATAAAACTTAAATAAGGATGTAAAATTATTTTAATTCTAAAATGGAAAAAAAGTAGCTATTTAGAAGTATCACAATGCCGTGTTGGTATGCACATTTTGGTTCTCACCTGGATTCTTTCTCATTGTTACATTGAATTAAATATTTCTCCTTCTGCTAGAAGACAAATTTTCCACAGCCAATACTCACAGTTAAGCGGTGTATCTATGTATATAAAGTTTACAATGGGAGTCTCTCCTCCATCTGTATATGCTTTAACTACGAGTTTGTATTTTGTGTTTGACAATAGGTGTTTCACAGTGTATCTCTTTTCTTCTGGATTTTCAATTGTATATTTACATAGCACTGAATCATCTAAAATGAAACAGATAAGACAGAATCATAGAATCTCAGAATCACAGAATGATTGGCGTTAGAAGGGACCTCAAAGATCAGCTGATTCCACACCCCTACCATAGGCAGGGACACCTTCCACTAGACCAGGTTGTTCAAAGCCCCTGTGTTCAACTTGGCCTTAAATGCTGCCACGGGTGGGGCAGCCACAGCTTCTATGGGCAACCTGTGCCAGCACCTCAGCACCCTCAGAGTAAATAATTTCTTCCTAATATCTAGTCTAAATCTATTTCAGATTAAAGCCATTCCCCCTTGTCATATTGCTATGGGCCCTAGTAAAAGAAGTCTCTACATCTTTTTTGTAAGACCCCTTCAAGTATTGAAAGGTTGCAGTTAAGTTCTCCCCTAAATGTTACAAACCAGCTTAACCCAGACCGCTCGACCACCAAAATAACACAACATTTGGCACTTGCATACTTTCTTCTGAGAAGGATGATGTGTTCTGACTAAGTATCACTGGTCTGAATTCACATCCCTTCTAACTGGTCTGTCCACAGCATTGCATTTGGCAGGCCACCTAATAACTTGCTGTCAAAAGCTGAGACAGTTTAATTTCCTTTTAGTAGAGCTTTTGAGCAGAATGACTTGGGCTTTGCCATTTCCTTTTTTACCAGAATCTCATAGCCCTTAAGCTTAGGTCAAGTTCTTGGAAGATAATCAAAAGCAAGAATTTGCTGCCTGAAAAAAACTCCTTATGCCTCTCTATTGCGCAACTCCCAGACCCCAGGGAGAAAAGGGTTATCTTATTCCTTCTCCTTCCAGTCACACCCCTTGTCTGAGCTCAGACAAAACATGAAGCAGGAAATCTTCGATTTAAACATTCTAAAGTGTAACTGGGATGACTTGCAGAAATCTGGTATTTCTATGGTTAGGTTAGTTCTGACAGGAACTTCTATATAAGCCTCCTTCAGCTCAAGCTAAGCTTTTCAGTCTGGTACTAGTCTAATCAGCAGAAGAATCTGATACAGGACATGACCCAACTGGAAGTAAAGGCAAAGGGGAAAAGAAAATATCCTGGAACATGTTGGAAACATCTGAAAATTATAATGGAGCAAAGTCATCTGGGGCAGTTTTAACTGTGGAGCAGGAAGATCAGATATAAAAGTTTAAATGTGGCTTTGTGCCACCCCACAGCTCAGTTCTGCTGAAGGAACTCCACTGTAGAGCACAGCCACAAATACTTTCACTATAAAAGAATTTAAATAGGGAATTCACACAGTGCTCCATTCTGAAGGAAATAAACTGTATCCCATCTGTTTCTAAAATACCCCAAATCCTAGTAAAACTAGCATGCTTCCTATGACTCTCATCCAAGTAGACCACAAACAGATGTTTTCAAAATTTATCCAGAACTCAGACCATAAGAGGCAGAAACTTGACTCCTCCTACAGTACTACAACAAGCTTTTCTGGAGCTCACACTGGAGTTAGAAGGAACTATGGACAACATGACAGGGGCTATAAATCTGTATAAAGCCAGGACCCACTTCCTCCCATTAGCACCTCAAGCACTAGAGAGCATTCGAAGGCAGCAGGTGCTGAAACCTGTGTATTGCGTAATAAGCCAATGTGCCTGCCTAATGTCAGCTGTCTAAGAGGCTGTAGTATCAGCACCAGCCACACAGTCTTTCACCTATAGTAATGACACAAATTCCTAAATCCCAGAGCTGTTACCTGGCAGAACATGTTTTTGGGATCCTTTCAAACTGCAGTCCTCTTTTAGAGGTGACACATAAACGTGGTAGCCTCTTATAAAACCAGACTGTGATCCGTTTGTGGGATAAGAATCCCAAGATAGTGTTACTGCATTGAAAGTCAGTTCAATTTTTTCCACAACAGGGTCAAGCAGAGGAGCTGGAAGAAAGGAAATTCAGGTTAAACTTGCCATTATTCTTCCAGAATGTTCACTTAAAACCCAACCCAAATGGTGTTTCTATCTTACTTGTATTTAAAAGCTGTACAAAGCCAAAGCACTCCACAGGAGTTGTGAACTCCACAGAGCCTTCATACAGTCCACGTTATGCCTGTCCATATGACTGCTAGTCACAGCTTTTTTCAGCTATTCTAATTAATATGGACTCTACCTGGTCACTGCACTGGTCAAGTATGCTTGATGTAGGCTGTGTATATTGCTGTACAACTTTTAAATGATTGTATAGAAACAACATAGCAAATATATTTCTACCTACTTGCAGTAGGAAGGATGTGGAATTCTTCTGTTTCTAACAGATTAATTTAGCAAATACATAAACCCTAAATATACTGCCAACTTACGTAGCTCCCTGAGAAAACCAGTCTTCTTCTCCAGTAAGGATGCTTTATTAGCAACAGATCCATAGATTTGGAAGTTGTATCTCACCCCTGGAATAAAAGCAGCTAGAAAATAGTGAAACTGGTTACAAAAATAGGTTATGGTTTGTCTTTTTGTTTTGCTTTTACTTAACTGCTTTCTACAGAGGTCTATAATCCATTAGAAATCTTCTTTGTGGGCTATTGTGCTCTTAAGGCAACTGAAGGAGACACAAGATAAACCAATTCTTAGTGTGCCTAATGTGAATTGAACAAATTTATTCTGTCTGAAAGAGAGAATTGAGGGGGATTGTTAATATACTTTTGTTGCCGTAGAGTATTCAAGATGAGTGCACAATAGACTCAGAATGCATCAGAAGCAAGATAATTCCATTTCAGTTTCCTGCACAGGCAGGGGTCATGTTTTGGGCTGTTTAATGTAGACACATACCCATTCATCAGGATTCCATGCTATCCTCACTGACATCCACTCCTATTTGCATTAACCTAGTGCATCTCACTGAAGAACTCAACAACATTTTTATCAGGTGTTAACACACTCTCCTTCACTGAGGATGCAGGTTCTTATGCATTTGTATGCACTAAAGTGTTGTTCCTTCACTGCATATTGAAATACGTTCAGTCAAATTTTATTCAAACATGTTTCATTCCAAAGTGAACTCTCAGGTTGAGAGACATCAGGAAGCCTGTATTCTTGCAGTTGTGGAAGTACATCAGAGCAACTTTCACACAGCTAGAATCTTTTCTCCCAGTCACCATTGCGATAAACCCACACAACTGGTCTTAAGCAAGGACCAGGTCTGAGACGCATCACTTGTGGCACACTGACAGCACTAAAGCTCTCACTACACAGTGGGTTTTAAATTGCTGGAGTCTAAACTTCTGAGCCACGTTACAGATAAGGCACAGCTCAGTTTTGCATCTCTCCTGCTAAAAGATTTTAACTCTTTCATTTACCTCATCCTCCCTCAAGACATGACTAGAAGCCACTCAGAAGAGGTTTTTTCTAAAATGCTGTACTGACTTTTCTAAAATACTGTGCTGACTTCCTAGGCTTAATAATGCTGGTACATTTGAGGTGTCTAATTCATTTTCTAGGCAATGCATGACGCCACGTGCCTTTGAAGAACTACACCTACACTGCACAGATTTCAATATTCCACAGGATTTGTTTCCTAAATTCAATTAATGCCCACAGCATGAACGGTTGTTGCGCAGACATCAAGAAAGAAAAATGGTTCATCTTTCACCTGAGTTGATCAGAGCACTGGAAGTGTTGGGCCCAAATCTCTTCCACTGCAAATCACAAGGCTGCAACATTGGAAAGTTACACCAATCGACAATATAATTGTCGTATATATGTCTGGGCTCCCAGGTAATAAAAATGCCATCATCTGTACCATTAACCTGTTCTTCTTTAAGCTCTTGGGTATCTAGGAATAAAAAAACCATAGTCACTATTATTTTCCTGCATAAGACCCTTGATTCATAAACGAAGATCAATACAGTTTCTATGATAAGCAGTTAATAATAAAACAGTCACATTCCTTCACTATCAGACATACAGGATCCTTCACATGCTGAAAGTTGATTTCTTTTGTATGCACTGAAAACAAATCCACTAATTATTACTATATATTCATAAAACTTCAGAAACCTGGAGGCATAATCACAAGAGGCTAATCACACACAAGAGTTCTCTGCAGGGCACTGGCTTCATCTTTACAGCACCTGCTGCAGGTCTGAGACCCTGATTTAAGGCTAAATATGTTTTGCTCTGTGGAGCCTTTCTGTGCAAAACACTGTCTGTTGTAAGGGATGAATCAAGGCACTTAAGCTAAATATTCATACAGTTACCACTCTGTAAGCAATAACACATTAATAATTTTCAGATAGCAGTGTGTGAGTTAACAGGCCAGATTAATTTGTTCCCTCAAGATGATAAATTACCACTTCACAAAACTCTCGTAATGGAAACTAACTGAAAACTGTTACCTGTAGAGCTAGGGATTATCAATATGGAGGGAAGTGAATAATTTACATTGTTCTTTGCTGTGATACTCATTCTGTAAGAATGGTTATCAATGGAAATCCTTGTGCTATTGTAGGCTGATGAAAAGGAGGTGCTTTCAGACTTAGAACAATCTTCTACTTTTTCCCAGGTTACTTCATATGAAATATTTTCTCCATTTGCTTGAAAACTTGGTGCTTGCTGGGGAAAAAGTTATAGGGGTAGACACCAATTACTTACTAAATTTTGAAAAAAAAAAATAAAACCCCCCAAAAAACAACAGAAAAAGAAGCAAGGAACATTTAGAACTTTAAATAACTAATTAGATATATTTTTTCTGTAAGAATATAAACACTTGTTTCTGTACATGCATACATATACTGGTCAAAATAGAAATACAGAAATCTCAGTAATGGCTTTTGTCTTGTTATAATATTTGGAAAAACTGAAGTATATGTCTGAAATGCCAGGACAGCACACAGCTACATATGTTCTGACATATGTTATATATGATATTTGTCTTCGATTCTTAAAAGACATTTTCATACTGAATTGCTATTAAGTGCACACAAACTTGTTAAAAGTTCACAGGAGAAATTTCCAACCTGTTTATGAGGGCTTTGCTTCTGTTTCTGTACCAGTGCCTTACCTTCCAGAACAAGGTCACATTCCGCCCCCCCTGAACTGGTGTAATTTCTCTCCAGATATCCAGTTTCCCTGATGGAGCTGCAATAAACACAGTAAATCAAAGATGCTCTAGGTGCAGAAAGGATAAAGCATTTAATTGTTTCCCCCTATTTGAAGAAATTCCAACCCCAAACCCTCTTTATCCTTTTTCCCCATCACTCCCAGGTCTTGCCAAAGCATTATCCTTTAACTTCTTTCTCTCTTCATTATTCTTTCTGAATGAATGCCTGGTTCACCTCTCTTTGCTTGCAGTTCCCAGTTCTCTGCACCATTCCTCCAGCTCTCACAGAACACTGCAACTCAAGTCTGTTCATCCTCCCAGTCATCTGGATTTCACGCTGCCTGCACTGGATGAAATGGCAGACTGGCAGCTAGGATGAGACTTGTTTAGCAAGAGACACCTTCTTAAATTTTGCTTAGAGTGGTTCTACTTTTAAGCATGTGACAGGCCTCTGCTTTAGCTACACAGCAAGAGAGTAGCAACAAATGGCAAACAAAGGTAGCAAGTAAAGAACATCCTTCAAGCTTCCCTTCTCAATAGACTGGACATACTTGCTTCCTTTGTTCTGATGGTTCGGGCTTCACTCCATTCACTCCACTTCCAGAAATGCTTAGCTGCCCCACAGTGCACTCTAGTTGTGTATTCAGTGTATGGCTGCAGTCCATCCACGGTGATGCTGGGCGAGGCATAATGAAAGTGTGTGCCTGAACTATTATGCTGCAAGACAGAAAAAGAGAACAGTCAAGGCTCAATTCAGCTTCATTTCAGTTCAGAGGTTTTTGTCTGGGGGAAAAAAAAAAAAAGTTCTTCCCCTAGATACTATAGTAGCCAGTTCAGTTTGAGTTGAAAAAGATAATCATGGAACAACAGTCAAAAAACCCCAAAATAAAAGACATGCACAAGATCAAAAGACTGGGAGATCCAAAGAGAGGTCTGCAGGCTGTGTCAGTGTGACTGAGTAGGAGTCACTCACAAGCTGTCAAATGATGACTCTTTACATTAAGCAGGGAATCTGCTGAGATCTTAACCTCACAGAGTCTGGGTCTCTTACTCAGTTTGCGTAAGTAGTATGCTGTTTCAGATCTATGCACAATCTACTCTTTCCATTTTTCCCCACCCCTTTCCTCCGCTCTCTCCCAAAAGACAGAGAGAGTTCTAATAAGAGTCAGAAAGTGAACATGCTTTTAAGCCTCTCCTCTAAACTGTCTCCTGCAATGATCAACTGCAGCAGCCATTTGATCTAACAGCTCCTGAGCAATACTTAAGACACGATGCAACTTGATCCTGATCTTCATAATGACTTTTTAATATGCTAGAGGCAAGCTGCCTTCACAAGATAAGGGCTGCAAAGGAATGACAGTACACATGCAAAGAGTTAGCCAATCACACCATTTGTGAAACAGGTGGAACAAGACAAGGAGGCCACTCAGTCTTCAGGGAGGTGGAAGAGCATGGGAAGAAAAAATGTTGGGGGTTCCCTCACTAGAAACCAGACACACTACCATTAAGCTCAGTAAATAGTACACAGAAAGCTCCTGAACTAATATAAAAAAAGCCTTCAACATGCCTTTCCGACGTCTGTGTGTAAGATGAGATGAGTAATAAAAATGTGACAAATCCAGCTATCCTCAGTGTAAAGCAAACAAATCCAGAAAACAGACACATCAACATGCTCATGAGATTTAGACTGTATTCAAATTGCTGGTGGATTATCTTCTAATCTCACATAAAAAAAGATACTCGCTATGTTTTTGTGTATGAAATTCAGGTTTCATACCAGTTCTACTTTCCCATCAGGTAGGAGCACTTCAGTCTGACAAAAGAGTTCAATTCCTTTGTTTTGATGTTTCCAATGTAATGTGATTTTGGTATCTGTGCATTCTTCCCACAGCTGCAAAGGTGCGGCAGGATAAACTGTCAATGGAAGATCTGAGTTAGCTTCCACAAAACATATTTTAAGGTATTTCAGCTGAGTAGTAAAAGCAAATAAATACAGATTTCTTTGCCAGTGTAGGAGAAACGTATCTAAATTAGTAAAAAAATAATTTCAGAATATAAATGCAAGTAAATATTATACAATATGTAAAAAACCCAAACCAAACCAAAAACAAAACAAAAAAAAAAAAAAAAAACCCAACAAAAAAACCAACCCCCTTGTGCTGACTTCGAAATATTTTAGAAAATGGTGAACATAAAATAAAGAGTCAGAGACTTTCATTGCAAACACAGGAAGATTCTCTAATCCAGGAGCTGGTGGAGGCTCCCGATGTAGCACGGTGAGTAATATTTGCCACATTTCTACACCCCAGAATCCAGCCTTTTCACCAGAAATTTTATTCATATCTCTTACATTGACCCATGCCAGTAGTTACCCCCTGATAAACAGGGCCAATGCTACCTCTTCCAGACAATTTCTGAGATCCTTGACTGCTATGTAAGCAGTATCCAGTGAGAGCAGCAGATCTCAAACTCTCCCATATTATCAATACAATTGTAAGGAATAAGACATGGCCATGTGCGTGAGTGGTATGTTTACAGCTTTGGCATTATCCTAAATGGATAATGAATTACAGTTTGAGGACTTCCAGACTCAAAGGAGATTTGATGCAGAAGGTCCCAGCTACCAACTGCAGAATTGGAAATGATGGACATCAGGTTTTTTTACATGCTGACAACCTTTAAGTAAGGAAAATTCTACTGTAAATATGTCCAGGATTACAGAAAACATAAAGGACTTTACAGAAATCACTATTTAAAAGGTTAACTCATCATAAATATTATGTATCACTTTTAACTCATAACTATCACTAGAACTGGAAAACTAGTAAAACTTTAATGTACTTAGCACACTGAATGTAATCTCTTTTAGCCTGAATTCCCATGGAAACTTACTTTATAATATTGTGTTGTCTCACTGCAACCTGTTAATTTACTCCTTCACTTTCTTCCTGCTCTATTTCTTCCACCCCCAAACAATCAAATAATCAACTTTTAGAACTCTCATGCCTTTCTGAGACAAATTTACCAAAGACAGGTATGTAACATTGGTTCCTACAAATTGTATGAAAAAATATGTCTAGCAAAACTGTAATCAATGCCTTTGAGGAAGCAAGTACTGCCAGAACGCAGCAGTAACACCAGACTCCCTGTCCATCAGATGTCAGCTAAAAACAAAGCACATGTTGCCTCCTGCTTCTTCAAACAGGTAAAGCAGCCACAGGACCTTCAGAACACTGAGCTGATGTGGTGAGGCTAGAGGGCTCAGGGAGAACTGGAAATACTGCTGCAGACATAGGAAATACCCAGGTGTTCTGAGGCAGAAGTAAGTAGGAACTTACAGCACCTGGGGTACACTGTGATGAAGGATACAACTCATAGGGAAGAAGAAACTACAGCCATCAGCTACTGCTCACAGAATAACCTGTTTTACTTCACACTAATGATGAAATACTCTTCTGCCCCTAAAGTAGCACAGAGAATGTTACTGTCCAATATTAGCACCAAGAGAGGTTAGCACTATCACCTTTTTCCTGGCACTGGCAATGGCTGCTTATACCTGCATAACACCTCATTTGGAGAGGTGTTAGCAATTTTATTTACGCACTTTTCAAAATGTACATCTCTATTTTATATTGGCAAGACAGTAACATCAGCAATAATACTTTGGAGAAAGGACTGAATTCCCAAGTAACTGATACAGACATTTTTCTTGAACTTCCCATTTTATATGCTTGTATCATGTTGCTTCCTATACGTTGAACCACCTTTAGCAAGGCATCAGATTTTGAAGCATTAAGGGGTCATTTCAGTAACCAAATACGACCTTTGCAGTGAAGCTGGTTTTTACCATTAACACAACTTAGCAAGGCTGAAACTGAAAAGACAGCAGATAACTAATAAGAACTGTGAAGATAAAAATCAAGGACTTCCATACTTTAAACTGGGACACAAGTATTAGGATCAGAAGGAGGACAAAGCCTGTGACAAAAAAACCTCAATAAAGACATAGAAAAGACCTTACTTCTGTGAGTTACATCAAAAACATCTGTGGTAGTTTTCTTTCCCAGTGGGTTTTCCACAGTCATGGTGATTTTCAGGATCCTCTGCTGGCCTATATCCCAAGAACATGAGCACTGCTCAGAACAACTTACTGTGCATGGCACCTTATTTTGGGAAAACCTATCAAAGAAAGTGGGGGTAGAGGGGAGATAAAGAGAGAAAGACATTTTTCCATAATGTACAATTGACATAGATGTTGAAAATGGCCAACACTGTAAAAAATAAGGGGGAGAGGGACTATAAGAGGATACCCAGTTCTTTTCCCTAGCCTGAAGTAGGATGTTTACAGGTATTTTTACAATTAGAAGAAAGTTTTCTTGAAAGTCTGAGTTTACTTTATCTTTTTAAGATACAGCTAAATTGCTATACTTTTAAGATACAGCCAAGCTTACTTTATCCTTTTAAGATACAGCTAAATTGCTTTTAGTGATTTCCTTGTGGAAATTCTAAACTAGGGACTTATTTGCCAAGAATTAAGCGATTCACATTATGCTTTCAAATAAAGCAGTGATTTCAAGCGCATCTTCTAACCTTCCATTTTTAAAATCAGCATCATAATATCTTAATGGACGTGAATGATGAAGAGACCATGAAGGTATAATGCAGTGATGACCTGCTTTCTGCTGAGGTCTTTTGATGAAAGTTTGTTGTTCCCTTTCTCTGTACGCCCTGCGGTAAAGTCCCTTTCCTCTCCATTTAGATGCCTTTGTAGCTAGGAGCCACGGGCCAGGTCTGATACGCCACAGCTGTGTAGCAGCTGAAACTGTAGAAACTATAGACAGAAGTAGGATTGTCAGTAGCTCAAGAAGGAAAACACCAGCATGTAAAGTTATAAAATCCTAAAGAAAAAGTACGAGGGAGGCTAATCAGGCTAACTGAGGGTTAGCTGGGAATTATCAGTTTGTGTCAGCATTAATGTAAATGGCTTGTGAACACACTAATACCATCTGATTTAATCCTAGTTATCTGTTGTGTGTTACCCAATAATTATATTCTTTTCTGTTATCTAGATTCTGACTGCAAGGTGTTTTCATACACACTGAAAGATATCCAAAGAAATTAACCCAAAAGAATGTTTAGAACAAGCTTTATCAACCAGAACCTGTCTGATGAACCTGCAACTTTGTTGTAAGTAGTATAATTGAGAGCAGTTCTGCACTGCTCAGACTTCGTTAAATAAAGGATCAGGGCTGGAAAGAGGCAGCAGCTAATTGCAACAAGGATAAAACATTTCTGCAGATTTTAAAGGAAAGAACATAACTGTTCTGTACAGCAGAGACCAAAGTTAATATAACAGTGAGCATACTTACTCTTCATACAAGGTGTATTTTGGTGAATAATGTCCATAAAGATATGTGTCTCCTCCCTGGCTCCAAGTACATGTTACTCTTCTCATGTCTTGAGTTTGGCAGGAAAAATCATTAGGTGCATGAGGTGATTCTTGTCAGAGGGAATAAACAAAGAAAACACCAACAGCATGGCAGTCAAGGCAGAAGTCATCAACCTTTTTACTATATTAACAAACTACAAGTAATGGATATCTACAAAGTTTAGTTTACTACTGATATTATTATTTCAGTTAAACTTATTCAACCACTACTCCACAGACAAAATCAGGATAACATCAGAAATTAATTGCAATCCAAACACTTCTGTATGTTATTATTTTTTGTTATATTCATATATTCATTAATTTAATCTGCACTGTTTTCTATCTGTAAAAATTGCTACTAGCCTTCAAAAGGGGACTGTGCAGAGTTTTTACCACATGCACACAGACAAAGAAGCTGAACTCCTAAGTGGGTAGGTATATTAAAAAAAATCAGTCACCTGTCCTAGAGTCAATTAAAGAGAGTAATCTGAACATATTTAATGCTATTCTTTAATGCTTTCTATAGGAAAGTGTACAGATATGAACTCACACAGACATTAAACAGAGTTCAGCTGCACATGACAGGACAATGACAATTTCCCACAGCCATTCTTGACTAATAACAACAGGAAAATAGAATTGTAATAAAGCATTCACTTACTACCCACAAAGAAAACTGCATGATCATAGCATTGCTCCTCATTGCAAGACTCTTGACAGTAGACGGTGATGTGAGGCACTCCTTGATGTGACACATTTTTCAGAGTGAGAAGTCTGACTTGACTGTATGTGTGATTGAAAACATGAACAGCTGGGACTAGAAAGAATTCCTTAAGGGTTTGACCTTTCCTTCCAAGGCAACAAAGAGTGAAGTCAGAGCCTTCCTCTACAATTTTCTCATTTGGAAAGATTTGTGGTCCACTGTTATTTGAAGTGTCCAAGCCTGAAAATTAATACATAACAAACCATTTCAAAATCTACTCATGGCAGCAACCTTCAACTAGAACGCATAACTGAGCATTTACTCAAGAATCTACTAATATTATATTATCCATTCATGGACTTCCATGTAGTTAATTCCATATGTAATTATACCTGTATTTCTCTTAAACCCAGAAACATATAATGTAGTCCAACAAACTACCTAACAGACTAAATCCATCTCCCTGCTTAACTTCCACTTAGGGAAACGAAGAGTATGCATTTAAGAACTGTCTTTACAGATGAACACTACCCCCTGCACCAGTGAACAGTCTGATACTCAGCCAAAATGCCTGCTCTTGAAGATCATAAGCAGGGGACTTAGAAAACATAATCTTCTGAAGCTCATGCAGCACTCAGCTAAGAGGAGACAACATGGAATGAATTAGATCAGTAAGGGGATACTCAACTTGGAATGTCCAGTTTCAACAGAAAAAATAAAATCTCCAAGATTGAGCTTTGTGAGAAACCAAGGGAGACCTGCATCCTATTTCCCATTATATAGATGGGGGAAATGGGCAATCTATGCTGCTTGTACTACCCATGATGTCTCCCATAACTAAAAGCCCTTGCTGCTCCAAACAAGACTAGTGTTTCTTTACAAAGTCACTGTAGACTGTAGTAATTTTTTCTAAAGCAGTTACATATTTTGTTTATAACAAACTATCTGGAAACCAAACTGTTCTAGTAAGACATTGTAATCTGAAAAAAAAGGGTTTTGTGATACCATGAATTACGTTATTGATTCATTCCCTCTTTACGCTCATAATTCACAAAAGGTCATTCCAAATGACATAAAGAGCTGACTTGCTCCTCTCTCTCTGCTTCTTTAATACAAATGAACGCTATGAACCCCAGACAAAAGCAACACGTGCATCAGATGATGTAGCCATAGGTATGCACTTCTGCTCCTCTCCCTCAGACTAGGCTAGGACTGCATCTGACCTGGTGACAGGCTATTCCAGAGCCTATTCAGGATCCCATGCCACTCTATGTACTGTATTGTTTTAATGTATTAACAATAAAAGCTCTAAAACTTTCAGTCTGACAGCTTTGGAAGACAGTCTGCAACTTAAAACAATGGCTAAAGAATTGCTATTACTGCCAGAAAAAAAACCCAACCCAATAATAATAATTGATTAGTGATTAGAGATGAAAGAGTTCAAAATGGATTCTTGATTTGACACCATCTCTCCTGAACTACATTTTAGCATTACAGTCACCAGTGAATTACAATCTAACTTTGTACTAGGAAAAACTAAAACCAATATTGAAAAGTCTTGTTTTGCTTACCTAGCACAGTCTCCCACAGACTCCACTGACTCCAGATTTTTGATGCTTTTGCTTTGCTCCTGATTCTCACTGAGTGTGCCATACATTCCAAAGGTATGTCTGAATCCCATATCCAATGAAGAGGCTTTCCTGATTTGTCAAGTGTGGCATTATGAAACTCCTACAAAGAGCAGTAAGGCAAAGTATTGAAAACATGGCTATGTGCAGACACTTTGGAAGTACAACACAAGCAATGAGAGAAAGCTCAAAGAAGCTTTTGAAAAAATTAATCTCTGAAATCCCACTTGCTTCACATGATCTTACACTAAGTAACTAGTAGTTAAGTAACTGCTTACAAATCTGTACTAGCAGCAGTGGAGTGACTGATGTGCTGACAACACTTACTTGATTCTGACAACATAGTCGTGAGTCAGGCCTTGCTTCTCAAGAAAGGGATTCACTCTCAGTCTTTCTGTACGTTATTTGTGCAGGCTACTACATGAGTAACAGCATGCACAGATGCACCTGCCTGCAGGTGCACCTCGTATAATGATCTAGGTTATATAGTCCTGGCTTTGCATTACAGCCAATTAGGCTGATGATATCTCATTGTAGTTCTGAGGCACAACATCTGAGAACAGTACTACCATCAGTGACAGGCAGAGTAGGAAAATACCTGCTGATTTCACAGAGTGATAGAATGGTTTGGGTTGGAAAGAACTGTAAATATCATTTAGTTCCAAACACCCCTGATATGGGCAGGGACACCTTCCAGTAGATGAGGTTGCTCAAAGCTCCATCCAACCTGGCCTTGAACACTTCCAGGGATGGGGCAACTACAGCTTCTCCAGACAACATGTTCTAGCATCTCGCCACCCTCAGAGTGAAGAATTTCTTCCTAATACCTAATCTAAATCTCCCCTCTGACAGTTAAAAGTAATTCCCCTTTGTCTTATCCCACACGGCCTTGTAAAAAGGCCCTCTCCAGATTTCTTGTAGGACCCTTTAGGCACTAGAAGCTGCCCTAAGGTCTCCCAGAGACTTCTCCAGGCTGAACAACCCCAACCTTCTCAGCCTGTCTTCACAGCAGAGGTGCTCCAGCCCTCTGATTGTCTTCATGGCCCTCCTCTGGACTTGCTCCAACAGGTCCATGTCCTTCTTAAAGGTGGAAAGTCACCTCCCTTGACCTGCTGGTTATGCTCCTTTTGATGCAGCCCAGCATCACAGCCAGTCTGTGAGTGCACATTGACGGGTCTCGTTGAGCTTCTCATAAACCAACACCACAAGTCCTCCTCCTCAGAGCTGCTCTCAATCCTTTCTCAGCCCAGCCTTTATTTGTGTTTGAGATTGCCCTGATCCAGGTGCAGGACCTTGCACTTGGTCTTGATGAACTTCATAAGGTCCACCTCTCAAGCATGTCCAGGTCCCTCTGGATGGAATCTCTTCCCTCCCATACCACACTCCAAAAACCCACTTAGTTGTAGTTATATGGCCCCAGTTTCTCACTTCAAGGTTAGTTCTACTCATGGAGTATTAAAAATCCTATCCCATGTATCAGTGGTCAAAATTCTCTGAACTGCATAGATAATACCTGCTTGACTGACCAGAGCAAGTTGTGACTCTTAACAGGGCTATCTTTTTTTATCGACTTCATCGACTTCTGGTTTCAGAAAAAAGAAGACCTTCTCTGCTGCCTGTGCTTTCTTGCAAATAGCAGCTTTAAATGAGCTACAACAGTTTTCTGGTTTTACTAAGTTTTAACATGTGCACTTCATATTCTTCCACAATTCAGTCAGCAGATGACTCATAGTAAGCTATAATATCCCTAAAACATGCATTTAGTTCCCAAAGGATTTCTGTCAGATCTAAAGGAGAGAAAATTTTCTTTGGAGACAAAATTTCTCACACTTCTCTGAGGAAAACATCAGGAGCAGGCCTATAATTTGAGCGATCTCCACCTCTTCAGAAAATCTGGCTGGTTTAGTTGTTAAGGCAAACCAGCAGTATAAGGACTTTACAAAAAAGACATTACTACTTCCTTAACTGGAAGAGGATAATGTAACTGGGTGTAACATAACTGCTAACAGGGCCAAGTGCAGGGCTTAGAAGGCTTCACTCACACTGAGACTACCTTTGGTTCATAAACTGAGAGAAGATGCAGCAACATGACTCATGCTCAGTCCCCAGTGAAGGATAGTAATCATACTACAAAAAAGACTGCCTTTGGGAGCTGTAGGAGGGATGTTTCTGGGAAGCTGCATAGGGGATCTGCACCTTGAAAGGGAGAGGCCTTCAAAATCAGATCTCCTAAGTTTGCCCACCACAATCCCTCAATAAAGGTATGCAAGGTGCATCTACATTCTGCACAGCTGGAAATTACTTCACCTGACACCTAATAAAGAGGTATTTCTAGTACAGTTTTGTAAATAGTATGTTGTGAGTCGTAAACCTGTACAGGAAAGCTATCTGCATATACACGTGAACATTGGATTTTCTTTTAGCTTCCTTTATACTGTAAATACCTAATATACCCTTTTTCAAAAAATACACTTACTGTCCACATAGTACTAGTTTCATCTGTTCGACGGACTTGTATTTCAAAAGACATTGCCAGCTCAGCATCATGTGCTGACTTGCCAACATCCCATTCCACTAGCAGCCGCTGAAAAGCCAAATCCTTGGAAACGTTAAGGTAAGTTACTGGAAACACAATGGATTCTAGGAGCACAAAAAGGACACAACAATATTAAAATTTAGAGGAGTTATAAAGCAAATTGGAAACAACAGTGGCTAGAGGTAAGATAGGTTCCAAACCAGACAGTTCTGATTTGGGGAGGGAGGAAGAGGGGGAGGAAGTAACCAAGACCCATGTTATTGGTATCAAAAGCAAAGATAACTTTTCATCTTAAGGCATAAGCAGCTAGAAAGAGGTTCCTGGATCTAATCGATAGTCCCTCCATCATGAGATTGGCTATGCTATTTAATTTCTTTATGCCCTCAATTTACTAGCTAATTTATGGGAATACCAATCCATCCCTTTTATAGTTTTATGAAAAGGAATAACATAATGTCTTAGAAGAGACTGAATCCCAAGAAATCCCAACCCCCAGCAAGTCTTCTCATCATTAAGCAGAAAATCCAGGCTCAATTTTGCTCTCTGACCCAACTGGATAGGTTGAGAGTTTCCCTCCACTAAGAAGTTCAGATGATATTCTAATATTAGGCACATTCATGGTTGCTCTACACAGAGCTTAGGTCAGGCCTATGAATTCTTCAACTGGAATAAGACACATGCTTATAAATGTACCTCCATCCTTTTTGAGGGCTTGGAGTTAATTTCCAGAATAAAATAAAGTTTAAAAGTCAGACTGAAGTGCCTTTTGGTGTCAAGACAGGAAAGGCCCTTAAGACTAGCCTTCTGAAACGTACAGATCAGCTTACAAGCAGTCCCTCTTTTTAGATGTCTGCTCTGTCACCTCTCCACTGAAAAACTAACTCTTGGGAGAGATTGAATATGGCACTCACTGACCTGTATCTTCTCTCCTTCCTGAAAAACAAACAAGCAAACAAAATGCTATTGATCTGGTTGTTAAGGAAGCCAGGCAACTGAAATAGCCAAGTAAATAGGCTTTTTCTTTTGACACAGTTGCTTTCCAATATGCTTCTGCATGTTATAAATGACAGAATGTTTACACCGACCAGGACACAGAAAAGAAATCACAGAAATAACTGTATATTTTAATAAAACAGAACTCTTTCTGGTCATTCCTGTCCCACTACAGCCACAGTCCTTAGGGATGGCATGTACTGAGAGATCTCAGAAGCTCCTTCTCCCAGAATGGCCTCATCTAGTCATTTCTCCCAGTTGTGCTTCACCTGCTGACCCAATGATTACCTTAGCAATTTTATAGAACGTTACTAGCACAAATGCTAGCATTCAGGAAATTTAGTTTAATAATCTACATTTTGATAGATGCTTCTGGCAGCAATCTAAACTCTTTTGTAATTTCTTCTGTAGTGCCTGCTCCACACTAACTTCTGTGAAGCAGTTTCCCT
>NW_009928615.1:21050-31396 GCF_000696875.1 Nestor notabilis
TCTTTACATTAACAAATTGAAGGCACAAGAGAAGCAGTGGTTATAACAATCCCTGATCAAACAAATGAAGCAAGTAACACTTTATAAGCATATTTATTAACTATGAGAATGCAGACACTGACACAGCTTAGTTGTTCGTGCAAGTCCAGCCTATAAAGAACAAATGGAGGAAAGTACATATTGTTCCATTAGGAAAAACTGACAAAAAAATGTCGAAAGAAAGAATTGTTTCTCTTTCAGCAAATCATCTACAAATGCCATTGGTGTATTTTTAATCCATTCAATTTTGAATGATACTGGAAGTAATTTAAAGCAAATTAAAGCCATATGCTTTCAATCTAGAGGAAACTACTGACATGGGCTTCTTGAGATATGCTTGGAGGGAGAAATCAAGTCTTCATTGTTCAAACATTGGTCTCAGAAACAGAATTGCGATCACCTATAAAAGCTTTTGAGGAAGAAGTACACACACAAATATATGTACATGTACTTCCTATCAATTCTCCCTGTAGCCTTCACATGTAATTACCAGAAAAAGATGAACATATATAAATCATCTGAAAGCAGACTTTTACAGCACCTGTTTCTTCCACCAGGTAAATGCAAAAGCATTTCATGTGCAGAAGTAAAATTCCCTTTTTGGCTATGGTTATGACATGGTTCTTAAAAAACCCGCATACCTGATGCTTTACATTTGCTTTTGAAAAATAATGGCCATCAGTTTTACACTAGCATAAGGAAACCCAGCACCTACAACTATTAGTAGATACCTTGAACTATATAAGCAAAGTGGAAGGCCACGGGATCAATTTCACTTGCCTAAATGACGCAGCAATATTAGCAATTTTAGGTTTTACTGGCAAACAGAAATATTGTTGTCTTCACTGCCAAGGATTGACCAGGCAAGGAGTCAGAACAACCAAAGCAACAAAAGGAGCCATTAATTTAACTGTGGAAGCAGAGTATCTTACATTATTTTGGGAAGGTAAGACAAGACATATTTAATTTCCCCACTCTTGCAATTTTCACTATCAAAACAAGATAAAGGCTGTTAGAATCCCATTTATGCTTGGGAATAGACTGTAATGTTGTTGCTCTCCAACATGTAATCTTAGCTGCTCATTTTCTAGTCAACCTTACCTGTACATTCATCATCCTTTTACCTGAAGCACTACGTACCAAACCTCTGAGGGGATCTCATTTCACATATGCAATAGGTGGGTGATTCAAAGCTCTGGCCCTTGCCATTCTTGTGTTTTCCTTTTGCAATGCTGAAGCAACTAGGAGAAACAGATGGGCCCAGCACAAATAAACAGAACTAAAAGAGGGGACCCAGGAAGTCTCAATGAAACTCATAGGCACAAAGTAATACTCCCAGGGAAAGGAAACAAATACGCTCCAAGTTAAGCCAGGCAGTTGGCAGAAACCCCTTCCTTTCTCAGGCCACACCAATAAAAGAAACTCCTGCATATCTTCTGAATTTCCCTATCATCTTTTCTGCTCCCTCTCTCAAGAATTCTAATTGCAGGTATCGCTAGTGTGCCTACTACACTGATGAGCTTGTCTCTCTTCTGTCTCTTTTTGTCCAAGCTAAAATGTCTTCCCTTTTCTTACCACGGAGAATATTTTCACCTGCCATATTGAAATAACTTAAGGAAAAAAACCCCAAATGTCTCATTAGTTTAAGATTTTTCACAGTCTGTACAAGTGTCCCTCCACTATGACCTTTCAGCTAGATGACATAGGGTGTGGCCACAGGGAGGCTGCTGCAGGGGCTCCCCACAGCCCAGCATGCAGCACAGCATGCCTGCCTCCAGCTCATACCAAGTGCTGTCACACACTGTGCTCCACGTGCTGCAGAAGAAGACCTCATCCTGGCCAGCACAGTGATCCCAGCCCCCAGAGAGCCACCAATCTTGGTGCTTTGCAGACTGAGAGCAGAGCTGGGGATACGCTGCCTGAACCCTGACTAGTACCAGAGTGCAAACCCTGCTCGATGTCCAACGCTCGAACACTTCCATCCCTGGGAAGCGTTCAAAGCTAGGCTGGACAGGGCTTTGAGCAACCTGGTCTAGTGGAAGGTGTCCCTGCTTGTGTCAGAGAGGTTGGAAATACATGATCTTTAAGGTCTCTTCCAACCCAAAACATTCGATGATTCTATGATATCACTTCAGACTTCACACAATTTTGTTTTCATCAGAGCCTGGCATATGACAATCTAGATCACCAGTCAGCGTTTATACACCGTACCAGCAAACGGAAGAAACAATATAGCTAAGGATATATCCAACATCTTGAAGACCACAATGTGGAGCTTAAAGACTTTTTGTAGTATGATTTACATATGCAGAAATATTTATAGCATTCACAGTTATAATCTTCCTTTCCTAGCAAACTTAACTAATCAAGACATCTTAAGGCTTGTTTTTACTTGAAAGCTAACTCAAGACTATATGAATAGCTTTATGATTAACACAGAGACTAATTTTATGCCTGAACAGCTGCATGTGAAAACAAATGACCAAGTTGCTGTAATGCAGTAACTGTTTGGACTTGCCTGCATTACAAACTTTTGCCACTCTAGGGGCATTGGTAACAGCCTCAAAACTGAGGAACTAATACCTTAGGAGAATGAAGTGTGAACATGTGAATTTCAAAGTTGAAGAGATGCAACAGAGTCTGAAACAGATATATTACCCCCTTCAGTATGATAACAAAAAAAACACCCTCCTTCACCAACTTCATTAAGGCAATAGAACTTCTGTAACACAGACTATAGTCTGGTAAGTTCTGCCTTCTTAATGGCAATCACGGAAAAGTCAATGTAAAATATTAATTCCTTTTTTTTTTCTTTTAAAAGAGTCACACCCAAAGCTACTGCCAGCAGCAAGTGTGCTGTCAGTACTTTCACCTTAAAATAGTCAGCCTTCTGGAAAGTCACCTTTATATTCAACTTTGTTCCCTCCATATATGCATTCATATGGCTTTTTTCTTTATACTGGATATATGTAAGCGTAAGAAATAAAAAACTGGTCCCAGAATATTGTGGCGCAACCAGAAAAGAGCCAACAGAAGAGCTGAAGTTTTCACAGATGAGACAAAAGAACCAACCAACCAACCAAACAAAAAAAACAAACGTGAAGAGAAGAGGCAGTAAAGCATAGACGTTGTCAAAAAGGAAATAAATTATTTGAAGATGACAGAATACAGATCAAAAAATAATGAGACAAAGGGGAAGCATATAAATAAATACATGCTGGGTTCACATCATTGCAAGTTATTGATTCAAGAGGCAATTTTGCACGATGTGGCTACAAAAGGTAATTATACAAGTTGCTTCACCACCTTACCAAAGAAAATCATTTCATTAAACATGTAACATGTTGCTTAATCACTGAAGACTTACATATGCGCAAGTCCAAAGCTTCTGTTGTTGTAGATTGCTTCCAAAGAAAAAAGCAAATGTTTGGACATTTACCTTGCTCTGAGTATGTAGAGTAGCAAGTCCTCAGAGGAAGCAGTACTGCCAGAACCATGAAGTGATTCATCATTCATCCACCTTTTCCTGCACAAGACTTATCAGGAAAGACAACATTTCTTTTTATTTGCTTCTTTTAGGAGAGATAATATTACTGTATTTAAGAATGAGTAAAAACCCAACCATACAAACTCCAGGCAGTTTAAGAGAAATTCAGGAAGAATAGCTTTTAGGACCTGGTTACAGCATAGGAAAAAATACACTGCACTCAAAAAGTTCAATTTAATCTAAACAAATAAAACACAGTACCTTTAAATTTTCTAAAGAATATTAAACCAAATTTTTCTCCTGATGTATTTTTGCTTTACTCCTGTGCAAGCAACAAGATAACTAAAGGAGGAAGGGGAGGCGGGGAAGTATCAAAGATGCAAAAGGCCTTTTTCTGCTCCACCTAGAATTTGGCTTATGAATCCAGCAGACTCAGGCAAGCATGGTCTTGCCCTTTGCCAGCACACTACATGGAGGGCTTTAGTTAATATTGCAGTTGAAATACACCCACCAAAGTCTTAGCAAATTCCATTCCTAGGACTGTCACCTCAAGCACCACACAGCTCTATCTAGCATTCTTTTTTACAGCTTTTACACCTACCTTGTGAGGAAATTCTGTTTGACTGGCACGGCTGAGTCCTGAAGGACCGGTTGTATATCAGATCTCATAATACGTGAATAACCTGCAAATTCCATGCAGAAGGGAGAGGAAAACATTCAGCACCAGAATGGTTAAAAGCACTCAGGCACACAGGGTACAGGAGTCCAGAAAACAGGAACAGGACTATGGCTACAGCTATCTTTAATTTCCACATTTTACATTTCTGGAGCTGTGCAGAATACTGGTAAGAGTCTTCTACCACTGCTTCTATAACAGAATTTGAAACTGCTTAGCAAGACAGATAACCAGGATGACTTTCTGTCCCCACAAAGCCAAGGACAGAGCATTTACTGATTTCAGAAGGGCCAGTAATTCACACTAGCATTTCCTCCTAGCAGAAAACCTCCAAGGTAACACCTCAGAGCTATAGTCACTTCAGTTTAATGATCCTTAGGTTTTGAGAAGCTCTGAATTTCTCCAAAGCATAAAAAGAAAATATTTCAGAATATTTTGTAGGTTTCTAAAGGTCACATGGAAATTGTAAAAGTCCTGCATGCATCACTGCAACCCAGGGCTCCAACAATGCTCACAACAAATACCCTTATTGCAGCGTGCCCAAACTTTTTCCTTGTAAGCACAAATGTTTCACATGGAGCCCCCCGTATTCAATAGGTGAGCATTGCATTGCCTAATGCATAGGCTTTGCAGTCTTTCTTGTCATTACACCAATATCCTCTAAAGTATTTAGACAACACTAAAATCAACATGAATAAAGAATCTAAATATGCAATCACATGCAACTAGGGGACTCTTCTACTTACTTAGGGAAGCCTGCTTGTTTATAGATTTTCTGAGTTTACACTTATCACCTCATCAAATTTAACATCTAAAAGTGAAAATAATTTGATATATTTTGCTTGGAGTAAACATAATAGAATGGCTCTTTGTTACAGAGCAGTGAGTGGCAACTACGCAAAACAAAAAAGTCTTTCCAAGGCAGATTATGTTAAAACTTCCGGTAACTCTCCAATAGATTCTTATTCCTTTGAATTATACAAAGTAAATACTGACACACCAAGTCAGATCTTGCATGCCCGTTTTCAGAAGAAAAATTGAAAAGAAAACTGCCTTTAAAGTCAAGGGAGTTGACTTTCTGCTCTAAGATCAACTTAATACAAGGGTGGTCAGTTTGGTTCAATGGCATAACTCCTGACTTAATTATATCAGCACGACAAAAACCTGGCCCCACAGGAGTCCTGATTTTGTAAACATCTTTAGGGTTGAACACATAAAATTTGCCCTATTTGTCATGTATCGCTTTAATCTAATACAGTGGCAAATTATTATGGAAGTCGTGACATATTAGTCTATTTATTTAAAATACTTCCTATTTTGAAAACAAATCTAAACCCTTTTCTGCTCTTAAGAAGCATTCTCAACTATTGTATCTAAATAAACGTATCATTTAACTATCTCTCTCTCCAGTCCTTTAAGCTGTCAGGTCACTAAGGACACAACCTGTATCACTTCTATTGATGCATAATACAAACACTGTATGCTACTAGAGGGCAGTGTAATATAATCAATAAACATTTGAATATAAACATATTTTGGACACCTACAATGCTCTTCTCTCTTCAGCTACAATGCTGTTCTCTCTTCAATCTCTTTCAGATTAAATAATCCAATTTAATATTGTACAATTAATTATGATAAGATGTGCAACTGTAGGTATCAAACCATTTTTTCATGAGAAAAATTCTGGAATTCTCTAATAAAATACAATACAAAGTAAATTTAAATAAATAAAATTCTATTCAAGAAAAAAGAAGTACAGTCCTTCATATACAAGCAATATTCTGACTTACATCATTCTTATGCAGAAACTATGACTAACAAATTAATCACATGCAATAATTACTACCAACTAATGTCAAGCACTTCTTTATTATCAATAATTAAGTATCTTTTTAAAATCATCTTTTAAAAATCAGTCTTGGTTACAAAGATTAAAAGAGAATCAAAATGATTGTACAAAATACATTACCAATTTAATTAAAAAAAGAACACAAAACACATGATGCTAATAGATTAATGACATATTTGCCAAAAGTGAAAGTAATTGAACAGCAAAAGAAATGAAGACAGGAAACCAGGGAAGGCTTTTAGGTATCTAATGCACCACCCTGAAAAAGGCAAAGGACTATCTCTGAGAAATAGTGAGCAGCTATCAAATACCACAAGAAAAGTGACAGTCACAACCACTGTTCTGATGAATAGCTTGGTCCAGATTTGCCAATCTGAAAAGATCTGAATGCAGTACTAGCATGCCACACAGTTCTTCATCTGAGAATTAATTACCACTGAGGTTTTTTTAAGCCTAGGAAAGACATGTTTTGTCATCATGCTCCAACCTGTGTGCTTTGCTTCCATGAACTGCTGGTAAGAACAAGAAGCTTTTGTGCCAGTGATTCTGAATATGGATGGCAGACATGCAATTTGAATAGTTCTAGTTTATTACTTATCATTAAGATAATTTTGCAATGGCATTTTTTTATCATAGAATCACAGAGCAGTTTGTCCAACTGAGTTTGGAAGAACTCCAAGGATGGAGATCCCACAACTTTCCTGAGCAATTTGTTCCAGGGCTTAACCACCCTCACCATGCACGTTTTTTCTCCTTATATTCATATATTCATTTTTCTCCTTGTATTTTCCTTGCACCTGTTTGTGCCTGTTCCCTCCTGTCCTTTTGCTGTATATGTCTGTGAAAAGTTTACCTCTGTCTTCTCAGTAACATTCAATTGATTAGGCAAGAACTGCAGTTAGAGCTGCCCTTACCTTTCTCTTCTCAAGACCAAGCAATCTCAGTTCCATCAGTGATTCCTAGATGTGCTTCAGCCTCCAAAGCCTTCTGGTGTCTCTCTGCGGCACGCAGTCCAGTCTGACAGTCTTTGTACTGTGAGCCCCAAACTGAACACAGTATTTTAGATATGGCCTCATAAGTATTACATAGGAGGATATAATCACTCTTCTAAGCTCAAATTCTTTGATATTATTAACAACAGTAGCTACAGGTCTATTCTCTGTGATGAATCTGGTTATTGGTTATTGTAATCACAGCGTGATTATTTCACACTGTGAAATTATCTATAATATGGGGGATTACACTAAGCCATAATTTGAGGATGATTGGCGCAAAATGATCTGTCAGTGCTACAGAAGTTAGCTGACCAAGAAATTTTTCATTTTACCCTATATTCTTCCTCCTAAAAATTCAATATCTGTGAGGGAAATGAAGCAGACTTTAGTCTTGTCAGACTGTAGCCTGAATCACTGATAATTTTTTTTAAATTCATTAATATATACTTTACTTGTCATTCTTCCCATTGGAAAAATGTAACTTGGGGGGTGACAAAACAGATACAGATGGATTCAGGACTCCCTAGCCTGATTTTAAATTAATTAGTACTGATAGATACATCAACAGAACAGAACCATTCTGGAGACGTGGCAGCAGTTGCAATAGTACTCAGCAGCAAAAAAATTGTTCGGAGACCTGCAATTGAAGAGCGATCACTCCAGAAGTGGAGACAGGAGCAAATTACCTTGGGAAGAGATGAAATCTTCTTCAGTAGGTAGTTTACAGATAGTCTAAATAAGTAAGTACCTCTGGGTAAACTATTTGTCCTTCAGTCAGGAGGCTGCCTTAGATGATCGCTGAAGTTCCATCCATGACAACGCTTTCCTGATGCCATCAATGAGATGAAAAAGAAATTCCCATTATTCATCTGGTCAACATGGACAAGATAAACATTTTGCCAAACCTCTCTTGAAAGGCATTAAAGCACCAAAACTTAACTGAAAGCTCTTTCAAGATCAGGCTCATAGCACTCAGTAGTCACTAGCTGGGAGCTGTAGCTATACGGTGTACATACTGCTGCGGTATGTGGAATACCCATGTACAAGAAAAGGAAGCCCCTGGTATGAACATTGAATCATAGCTGACCACAGAGTCAATCTGGATTGTATCCATCTTCTCAAGCCACATATTTCAAATCATACTTCATACAACTTTCCTTTCTCAGTGCCATTCACTTTGCTTATTTTAAACAGCTGCTAGTCACAACCCACACCCTCAAATGAATCAGAGCCTGTATGCAGGCTTGGAAAAGAAGTGTTTTCAGCTGCTAGGATCCAGAAAATTTTACGCATTTACAGGACAGTATTAGGGATACCACATAATAAACATTATTAATCAAACAAATTTGCCTAAAACAGACATGAAAAAGGACTGTCAGATAAGCAAATGTAATAATAATGCTACTTTGGATTTATATCACATTTTCATCCCATGTTCTAATTTCTTCTACTTCATAGACAGACAGACAGAGGATAGGATTCACAATTCAAAGTATATACCATGCAGTACAAGGTTGCCAACATAACTGACACGTTTAGTGCCAAAACCTAATAAACTCTTTCCACAGGCACTAAAAAGACACCCCTAGAAGACAAGCCAGACCATAGGTAGACTAACTTGTCCTCTGGAGAGTTCTTTTTCCTCCTAAATAGACAGGTAGCTAGCTAAGTGCCAAAATGAGTGAGAATGCCCCAAGTCAATGATTGTGCAAAGTGTTCCTCTGCTCTCCTGATTCCCGCAATTCCCAGTATATCCCTTGCAAACAAAAGTCCAGAGCTGACATCCATACAGGAAGAAGTGGCAAGACATTAGAAACAGAGCAAGTGTTAGTGAGGGATCTGCCAAAGCATGCTACAACTAAATAGGTCCCTCTTCAAAATAAACATCACACTTTATAGGAAATCTAATTTGCAACAATTCTAAATTCTGTAAAAAAATGAATAGGTGAAATGCAAAACTCTAGAGCAGATAAGCACTTCCTTCAGGCCTTGTACGCAGGCTTTTTTCTCCCAGGCAATTTTAAAGATGGTTTCAATTACACTTAGCACACAAAATACATATAAGACACTGAAAGTTCCTGATAAGCCTTTGTGATCTAATGGGTGAACAACAGTTTTAAAAGCTGTATAGGGAAGAAATGTATTTCTATAATTAAAGCCTAATAGGCATGTAATCATCTGATCACTTAGGGAGATGATAGCTTTATCTCCCATGGTTTTGTTTGTCTGTTTTTTAATAGAAAGTTCTTTGATGCATTCTGTTGACTCTCTAAAGAGCTTCACCAAAACAGGAAAGCATTATGTACTACATGGCCCCATACAGACTGGAACAAAATAAACAACCCAAACAAAAAAGCAAATTAAATTGTGAAAAAATGGGGTCCAAAACCCTAAAGAGCTCGACAGACTGTGTAAGACTACTCCTGCCCCATCAGAAAGCAAATGCTAACGCCTATAGAGAAGGAATCACGTAACATGGTGACATGACTCATAACAACAGGAAGAATAAATTTATTATGACTTTCAGGCATGGTCTACTTGGAACGCTGTTAGGATCTGGTTTGCTCTGCTGGAGTATGGACTGGTCCAGGCATGCAACAATTAGAAAAAAATAAAAAAAGGCTACACCAAAAAAAAGAATAGACTCCAACCACACCGGATTATATTTTTCTCATTAACTCCGATGGTTTTGAGATTAAACGACTGATTGCTGCTATTTAAAAGAAAGCAGGAGCAACATTTTCTCAGTACGATGCTAGATTTAAAGGTCCGGGCTTGTGGGTCTGAGAAAGTCAACGCCTTCTCGAAGTACAAGGAACAGGAGACTTCAAACCCAAACCTAATCACCTGGCAGGAGCAGCATCCACATCCTACGATGTACCTCACAGAAGTAATTGCTGCTCAGATTAAACTAGCAGCTTTTATGCTGTAATTAAGCAGTGACACCTTGAGCAGAGAAGGTTAGCGGGTCATAGAACGCCTTAAATTAAACGCTAAGTGTTGGTGCTACTAGGACGGTCTGTCTGAGGATGAGCAACTCCCTTCCCGCAGCCCTTCCGCACCGAAGGATACTTGGAAGAACGGGGGTTAAAGGCCGGACAACGGGTACCAAAAAGACTAAAAGTCAAAGTGAAAACTCCACGGAGCGTTTCAAAACAGGCGCCGGGGTGGAGAGGTGGGTTTCCTCAGCCGAGCAGCCTGCGCTCCACGCGGCAAGAGCACTGGGGTTCTCGGCGGCAGGAGAGGGGAAGGAAGGCGGGGATTAGTGAGGGAATGGGGGGCTGCCGCGACGGGGAG
>NW_009928616.1:0-31692 GCF_000696875.1 Nestor notabilis
TAATGGCTTCGAACTTAAACAGGGGAAGTTTTGCTTAGGTGTAAGGAAGAAGTTCTTTACTGTGAGGGTGGTGAGGCACTGGAATGGGTTGCCCGAGGAAGTTGTGAATGCTCCAACCCTGGTGGTGTTCAAGGGCAGGTTGGACAGAGCCTTGGGCGACATGGTTTAGTGTGTGGTGTCCCTGCTCATGGCAGGGGGGTTGGAAGTAGATGATCTTAAGGTCCTTTCCAACCCAAACCATTCTATGATTCTATGTCCATGAGCAGTGAAAAGAAAATCTATTAGGCGCTTTGATTTTTTGTTTTTTTTATTTTTTTTTTGTTCTCTTGTGTTTCATTTCACTGGACATTGTGTTGAGATAAAGTACATTCCAATATTCTATAATGGGAAACCAAATTACATGCTTCAGAAAAATTCTGATAATACAATGCATGTAGGAGAATATAAAATGATACAATGTATTGCTGAATTCTTATTATATAGTAGTATGATCTCCATTGTTCTGATTTGCTAATGGTGAGTCACAGGTATGCCTGGGGCTGGATTACATTTCTATTTTAAATCTGACACATTGCAGCCCTAACAATAATGTACTGTTGTGTCTCTTTTTATTTAGAATGTATTTTAATGCATGTGGTTTTGTGAGCTAGACAGCCCTGGAGACCACGCACATATCAAAGTGACAAATACCTGGCTGTTAAAGTATTTTGTCATATTCATGAGGAAAACCAAGATCTTTCTGTTCCATAGACTGTATAAATTCATTACCTTTTGGGGGTTTTCCTGGATAGCTACATACTTAATCTTCTTTTCTCCCAGCATTCTTCAGCTGCACAAAACTTGCATCCTGCTTTGATAGTAATTAAGCAAACTCTGGTCTGTGGCTCTTGATGCTCACCTGCTCCCGAATGCCTGTGAGCTTAAGGTACAGCAATCTGCAGAGTGGGTTTCCTGTCTTGCAAGAGGTAGCAAGCAGCTTCATGGTTGTCATGCTAGGTCTTTTAGGTGAATGAAAACCAGAGTTGACAGGGTAGGTTATGAAATGCAAGGAAGTGAAAACAAGTTAGAATCACTATTACTGAGTTTGTAGTTATTGGCTTTTTTTTTTTTTTTCTCCTATATACTTTCTGCTTAGTACCCAGATGAATTGCATTTTGGCATTTAAACACTAAACGGGTGACTGTATGATTTTAAGATGCTGTGTAGTGGTTCCTCTTGTGACTAATTGGCTAACATGCCTTAAGGGATATCTGGCAGTCCTTGGAGTGTCCTAATGAAACTGACTGGGTAGGTGACAGCGCTGGGAATATTTCATGTGCCCCGAAAGCCTGTTCAAGATAATCCCTTTCTGGCATGAAGCAGGTGGTATCCCACGGCCTTTGAGAGGACTTGCGGGATGGAAAATAGGGAGAGAAATGTTTTGTGTTGTCTTTATCTAACACCTTTCTGCTCAGACTGGCTGGTATAAAATCATAACCACAGTTGCTACCAATGCTGTACTCAAAGGACTTTCAAGGGTAACTCAGCAGAAAATGAAATCTGGCTATTTTCCAAGCCAGGCATTTGTCTGCTCCTGAGGCTGTGGCAGATGGTCTGCAGGGCCATTGCACAGGGCAGCATGTCAGGAGCATGCTGGTCCCAGGTGGTCACCTCCATGTTCTGGAAGAAAGTTTTGGAGCTGTCAGTGGCTTTTTCTCCTCAAAGTTACAAACTCTTGTGCATGTACCTTGAAGAATAAATGAAACGCAAGAAGTGCAAGGGACTTGGAGAGGGAAATACACAGGTCAGTCTTGCAATCTTTTCTACTTACCATAGTGCTGGGAGTTTCTATGTTAAAGGAAAAAAAGAGAACATTTATTTTCTATCCATGTGAGAAAACTTTTAACTATACTGCCTGTGTAGTTAGGCAGCAAAGACTAGTCATTTGCGTTTTAGAGAGAAAATGTGAAATATTGCTGAAATAGGCCACAACAAGGTCAGAGTTCTCAATGTAAAAAAATTATTCTGATTTTGTGCTCAGAGCTTTCTTACTATTGCTAGAGATGAAGAGCAAGGGAATTCTATGCTTTTCCTTAGCTGAATGAAGTTAATGAGGTTATGGGTACATCCACTGTGGATAAGTAAAACTTTCAGTGATGTGTGAAAGCACACACACAAGCACATTCCAAGTTCGTGTTAATATTTCTGAACAGAAGAGACATCTCTTGCAAGATTTTCCAAGTCAAGAAAGACTTGAAGACTTGCAAGCTTACATTTACTGTGTAAAGAAGCTTTTTATTCGTGGTGTGTGAGTGGAACTGCTAGATACATAATCAGTCAAGACAAACGAAAGCTAGAAGAAAATAAATTTTGAAAGAAATCGAATGTGGGTTTTAAGTGAGATGATTTAAGGCTGAAGAGATGCGTGGCATGTGGCAGATTGATACATTGTATTAAGACATATTGAAATAATTTTATATACTCATCCCTTCTCCTCTGATTTTTTTTAATACCATTAAAATGCTAGTTCTTCATTTTTTATTTTACTGAAGGCTTTGCCAAGATCTTTGGATCACTCAAATAGTGATACACCCTACGTTGCACTCCTCTTGTCTTCAGGCTGTGGAGAGTGTACTCTTACCAGAAGAAACACAGATACACTCATCCCTCCAGCAGAATGATACTGTGAATAGCTTTCTGTATATTTAGACCTAGAAATTCAAAAAGTCTTTCTAAATCTAGGATTAGGATAGTCTTATTCACATTTGTTGAAGAAAGGAGCCTGTTCCTGGTTTTGAACTGTTTTCATTTTTGACAGCTAATGGACTGTGAAAATTTGCAGAGCAAACTGTGAAAACTTTGACTTCTAAAATGTATTCCACTGTGACACACAGATGTATGATAGAAATTAACTCATTTTTAAGAAAATATTTATAAGTCTCATTTGCAAGAAAATAAATATATTCCCTTTTTGTTTACAAAGGATATAATTTGTACTGAAGGAAACAGGGTGTCTTACTGGAAGAGGAGAGAGAAAAGAGGGAATTTATGTGCTTGTTTCCTTTTCCTCACATACACACTGTGTATTTCTGGGGATTACAAGATGCTAAGAAGGAGCAAATCTTATGCAGAAATTGTGCCCACTCTACAGGGAAGTTTGAACTTCCATCTTCATTCTCATTCCGGAGTATTAAAAGTCTTTCAGAGTTTCTTATATTAGGTGCTGTGAAACTATTGATTTCTACTTTTCCAGCCTTATGAAGAAATCACTGTGGTTTTTCTTGTGAGAAGGTGGCAACATCACCAGATGTCAGAAGAATGAGGTAAATTCCAGGTATGCTTTATATCAGCCCAAGAGGCCTGAAGATGCATCCTGCCGGTTACACCTGTTCTAATATTGTTTTAATTCATCTGAATGCTATGAGCAATGAAACACATATGGTGGAAGGAGGGATGTAGGCAGATGCTGTAGAAGCAAACTGAGCAGCTTTCAGTAAACTTTCCAAAGTATTTTGAAGGATGTTTGCTCTTATACTGAAGACAATTGTTTTTCTCTAGAGCTCTACTTCATTCCCAACTCATTAATCAAAGGCCAAAATTCAGCACTGTTCAAAATGCTCTTTGAGTTGCTAACATGGAAAAAATTCATAGCAGCCCAGTGATCTGCCACTCTTCCTCCTAAGCAGAGCACACATCCAAACCGACATTAAAATGTTTATGTCTTTATCACTAATCACAGCCAAGCTACTCAGATCTATAGTGGTGTTGCTGTCTGTTTCCCTGCTTAATTACAGCTGTCCGCTTTCTACTAATATGACGTTACAGCTGTTCAAAGTGAAGTTGAACTGTTAATGTTCCATCTCTTTTTATTTCTTTTTCCTCTCTTGGCAATGATCCACAATTCTTCAGCTAAAACATGAAGGAATTTACTTTTAACTGAGAATAAATTTGCTGTGTTTTGTGTGGAAAGGTAAAAGAAGAATCCTGAAAAGATAGAACTGTAAACTCCCGAGGAGTCTCTTGGAGGGTTATTTTTGTACTAAGTCAGAAAAAAAATACTGTGTTTCTCACTATTATTTTTTTATTATGGGAGATTTCATAAGGAAATCAGTGCTCAGAGGAAGCTATTTATTAAAGTCAAATCTTTTTAATTGGGATTTTTTTGCCTTTTATTTTACTGCTTGACAGGTCAGTAAGGTCTATTCTGTCATCCATGACAGTAAGCTCCAGAAATTTTCGTCATTTTCTAATTCAAAAGAAATAAAATGAAATTATCTCTGTAGCAAAACTAAAAAGAACTTGGACTTACATCCTCAGGATTTCTGAGTTTATTTGAAACAAAATGCTGTAGGACCTTGTGCTGCCCACATTTGGGTCTTACATGTTTGGCATCAGTATCGTAATTAGTGAAATTTTCTTGAATTACGATTTCTTACTACTGAAATAGATTTTAGACCATAGCAACTCTCTGAGTATTTCCTTGAAAATTCCCTGATATTTTTGTGTTCTCAGCCAACTGAGAGGGGAGGAGGGGGGAGAAGTTGACTGTCTTATTGTGAGTATACAAATAATTGTGCAACTTTCTCTGAATGTACGATACAGAAATAAAAATATAAAAAAAGACTATTCTGAATCTTCTTTTCTCTTCAATTGTGGCAATACACTTTTTGCCCAAGGGCAGTTCCTGTTGTTGTTATCATTGTTCATGAAATACAGTTGCTTATTATAAACTTCCCACTGAAATGCTTATATTGGTAGGCTGCACTGTTATGTACCTGTAATAACACCTCGGTTTAAATTAGGGGGTTGTCTTATTGAGACACATGAATGTACGTAATCCTTCGTCATGAGATTTTTACAGAAAATGTGTTTATTACGCTGTATTTTTCTTTCATGTATTGAATTCATAGACCATTGAAGTGTCTCCCATCATAAGTAAGAAAGAAATGGGCAGCTTGGCAGGATGCCAGCTGAAGAGATCTGTGTTAACCACACACTTAAAAGTAAACTTACTACTTTCCTCACTGGTTTTTCTTGCTTGCTATGAGAAGCAAGCAACCCCATTTTGCTGTTTGGAACATGTAAAGTGTTACCAGATAGCACACATAAGAAGCATACAGAGATTCTTAATTAAATTTATGATGTAATTGTCTTTTTGTGTTGATGCTGCAGTTCTGGAGACCAACCCCTGCTGAGCCCGCCGTGATGAGAATGGATGCCTGCCTGAAATCCACTCTTTGCAATTCCTCAGTTTCCTGCAGGCACAATTTCTTTTGATTGAGTCCTAGTTTTAAGAGGAAAAAGCACTGATATCGTACAGGCTAGAGAAAAAGAAAAAGTTTTGCATTTGCTCTTTGCCAGAAGACACTTAGTCCTAATAAGCTTAGCTTTATGGTGATACAGGTTACAAACTACCCAGAGCTGCTATCTGATTCCAAGTTTTTAAGGAACTTTTAATTTCTGTAAGAAAGACTGCTCACAGCCATGGCAGTTAGATTTGACTGGTTCAAGAATTTAACTGTTTCTTCAGCTTAAAGTCCTTCTTAGGGAAGTTTTCCCACATAAAGCTACAGATGTACCTCAACTTTTTCGTGTTCCTTGGAGTACAGATTCTTATTCTATCTTAATTAAATTTCTGTCTTTAATTTATGTTTTTGTCCTCAAATGCTTGGTCCCTAGTGTGCATAATGCTCAAGATTTTCTGCAGGTCACAAGTGTCAAGAAAGCACCTAACTTTTCTGTTGCATGCTTGCACTTTCTGCAATTATAGCTGAAATGAGAAGAGGTGTTCCCTGATCTTGACTAATATGTGATTTTGACACCACTAAATGTATTTCAAGAGGAGTGAGGATATCGTAATTCCCTGTGGACTTCTTATGCTTACTGTCATTTCCTAGGCAACTCACTGTCATATATTAAAGCTTTGACTATCTCTTACACAATGTGAGTCTACATTTTTATGTTTTCCAGAAAAAAAAATGGATTAGGTTTTTTGCTTGTTCTTTTTCTTTTTTGTTCAATATTTTAAATATAGAACAAAAAGAAATGTGCAGATTTTGAAAGTAGAAATTGAAAGGGAAAGAAGTGGTAAAAATGCCCATATATTATCATTATTGAATGTTAGTATGAACTGCCAGGTAGCAATCCAGATATTTCAACTCCGTATTGGGCAGGCTGTCCAGATCAGTGAAACCAGGACTGTTAGTCTCATGACTGGTTTGCAATCTGAAAAATACTATAAAAGAGGTGGTTATTCATGTCACGGAGTCTGTACTTCACCTGATTAGTACTCTATGGAGACAGAAGCACACATGAAAACCTGGAGTGAAGAATTTTCTGAAGTGGTTATTGTTGCCCTCATTGGAAGATGGGGCTAATTTTAAGTGCTGAGCTGCCACATCGTGAAGTTTTAGCTCCTCTGATGTTTCTCTTGCATTTGCTTGCATCCAGAGCAGGCTGAGCTCATTACAGGGGATCAGGGAAGAGTTAAATTCTCATGAGGGTCCTTAAAAAGGACAACAATGAAAAACTGATAACAAAGCTTGTAATTTCTGTCAGCCCTGTTCATTTTGAGCACTCTCACTTCCATAGTATGTTAATAGTTCAGAAAACTGTTGAACTTAGCAATCTAAACTGTAGTGATAATATCCAGTGCGGTTTGTACACCTGCAGCCATCAGCCTGCTGCAGTTTTATTCAACCTTGTCCCTCCACTTCTACTGTTGTGGCATTAGACTTTAACTGTATAGTCTGCATCAGAGAGAACTGTATGAAAATGTCTTTTCTTGGGCAGAATTTGGGCCTAAGAGCACTTCTGTGTTGAAGTTCTTGCATGTCTTTGACTTGGAATGGAGAGTGGTTTTATTTGTGTTTTATTTTTTTTTCTGAAAACTAGTTTCTATTGTTAATTATTTTTATATAAACCAAAGATCTAATGGAATTAATTAAGCAGATGAGTGTTATTTTTTTTGATGAAAAAAGTAAGGCATTCAAGACCACAGTGACTAATTCATTGCAGTAAGGAAAGGAATTCTTTAGGAATAAATAAGATCAAGCATCCTACTGGCAAGTAGAAAAATAATTATTGAACTGGGAGCAAAATTACTGAACAATGCAAGAGAGATGACAAAAACCTCAGAAGATTTGTTGGATGTGGTTTTAAACTTGTATTTAATCTTCTGATGTGGTGACGGGGGGAAGGAAAGGAAGATACCAAAGGATAATTGCAAGAATAGAAGTAGTAACAAGTTTTTACACAGACACTTACTTCAGGGGAGCTATCTCATTCTGTGTAGTATGTGTCAAATGCCCCATACCTGAATTTCATGGAAGGTGAGCTCTATGTGGTGTTGTGAGGCTGCCAGCATAATAACGATTTGGACAGTCTGTAATTCAAAATCCAGACACCTGGGACTAGTAAATCTGGAGAATGGTCTTGACCTGACATTTCAATGGTAGACTGAGAGCTGGTTTGTTGATTTTTTGGTGGGTTTTTTTGTTTGTTTGTTTGGAGGGTTTTTTTGGGTTTTTTGGGTTTTTTTGAGTTTTTTTGGCTTGTTTAAAGAATCTCTGCTAAACTGGGAAAAAATCTACCGAATCAGAGTGGTTGAGTGGTTACATTCATCAGAAGCTGGCAGTGCCTTAGTAAGTCTATTCAGGACAAGGTAGATAACAGCTTTCAGATGTGGCCCTTGCAGCTTGAGATTTCATTTTAAACATTGCAGGGAAATGAATATTTGAATTATTAAATATGTTCTCCTTCAGGAAAAATTACTTACAATATTGCATAAAATTCTGAAAGTCTCATTTAACATTTTTTCTTAGGAATCATGGAATCCCAGGTTGGAAGGGCCTCAGGGATAATCTGGCACAACCTTTCTTGGCAAAGCATGACCCAACTTAGATGTCCCAGCTGAATCTTAAAAATGTCTGATGGTGGAGAGTCCACCACTTCCCTGGCAAGGTTATTCCAATGGCTGTTTGTTCTCATTGAGAATGATTTTCCCCTTGTGTCCGTTCAGAATCTCCCCAGAAGTAACTTGTGCCCATTACCTCCTGTCTTTTCCATGTGACCCCCTGTAAAAAGGGAGTCTCTGTCTCCTTTGTAGCCACCCTTTAAATACTGGAACATAGTGATAAGGTCTCCCCTGAGCCTTCTTTCCTCTATGCTGAATAAACCCAGTTCTTGCACCTTTCCTCATAGGACAGGCTTCCCAGTCCTTCGCTGATGTTATGGACATTCTTGGGACCCTCTCCAGCCTGTCCACATCTTTTTTTCTATAGCAGGGACCAAAATGAAACACAGTGTTGCAGGTATGGCCTGACAAGTGCTAAGTTGAGTGGGATAATGACATCTTTATCTATGCTGGTGTTGTCCTTGTTGATGTAGCCCAGTGTCCTTCTGGCTTTTTTGCCACAGCTTCACACTGTTCACCCATATTGCTCTCCACCAGCATATCTAGGTCCCTTTCCACAGAGTTGAGTAAATCCAAGCTTGTGCTGCACTCTTGGTTTGTGCTTGCTCGGGTGCAAGACCTTACACTTGTCCTTGTTGAACTTCTTCCTAAGCTTCTTGTTAACCCACTCTTCCAGCCTATTCAGGTCATTCTGCAGCATCGCTTTCCTTTCATAAGTGTTCATTTCCCAACTCAGTTTGGTGTCAACAGGATTCATTTGATCCCATCTTTCAGGTCACTTATGAAGACATTGAGCAACCTTGGTCTCAATATCAATCCCTGGGGGACTGCACTTGTGACAGGTTGCCAGTTTGAAAAGGAGCTGTTCACCACCACCCTCTGGGTGCGGCCTGTCAGGAAGTTTGCCACCCACCGCACAAACTCACTCATCAAGACTGTAACACATCAGTTTCTCTAGGTGGAGGCCATGGGAAACCATATGGAAAGCCTTGGATAAATTAACCTGGTGTTGCAGCAGTCCTGCAGCAGGTATGTGGGCTGGACATGTGTCACTGATAATAGCATCTATTCCCTTTGCAAATAAACTTTTCACAAGGTTGTTGGGTTTTTTCCCTTTTCCCATCTTAAATGTCATGGCAATTATATTAAAATCTGTGTACTTTCAGTGGTGGCAAGTATTTATCCACCTTGTTTAATTCTTCATCTCTTCCTCAGTCTGTTTTTGTCTGTTGCAATAGCTAATGTGTCTCCTTTAAGTCATGTATCTTTTTACCTAAAAAGCTGTACACATCGCATTAGCAAACAGTTTAACATTCTTCCCCGTACTCTTCTTCACCAAACCCTTTTATCTTCAGCTATACAAAGAACCTCGACCTTTGCTTTGTAGATAATTATTTTAAACCCCCATGTATTTAGGTTGCTATTCTTGGCCAGTTGAATGCTGGCCCTTATTGTAATGAATAGTAATCTTGGATTGATGCAAGAAACTTTGAGGCACAGGACAACCATGAATTTTAGAATGAAGCTGTAGATTTCTGCAGCTGGTTGATAAGAAGCTTGACTGCTGGGAACCTTTCTGAGCTTCATAAAAATGAAACTCTGGAGAATGACAATTCCTTTAGTCTACCACTACAACTTTTCATTTCTGAGCAAAAGCAATAGTGTACTTATAAGATTACAAAAAGCTGTAGGCACCAGTTACATTCCAAGAAGGTGTCTGTTGCTGACCAAATAAAATATTTTGAATCACTTTTGTGTGCAATGATATCTAGGGCCAAGATTGCATATTTTGTATATAAACAGTGGTCCACTTTTCAGCTGTCCTAATGGATCATCAGGTCAACTGCTGAGTTTTCAAGAGTAGTGGTGTAGGAATGGCAAAATCACTGATGTGTGAAAATTTTATAGAAGCAGCTCATTACTTTGAGCAAATAGCTGCTTTTGATCTTTCTGGTTATTGCACTGGTGACTTCTCAGGACAGGGAAGACTACTGCTCTTCTTTAAGTGCAGCACATTTTTCATGCATAATAGCATTACTTTGGTAACCTTAAAATGTTTTGGTTTCAGAAAGGCCATTTTTTGTGCATTTCTGGTAATAGAACTCAGATGGTTAAACAACTCTGTGCTATATATAAGCTGGGAATTTTTTCTGGCATGAAGAGTTAATTTAATACAGTATTTCAGAGTCACTTGCCCATAGCACTTTTTACTGAAAATGGCAGGCTTGACAGAAACCTAAGGAGGCCAGATGTCCTGAAGACACTTAAGGAGTTAGAGTAATTCAGCTTTTTTTTTTTTTTTTTTTTTTTTTTGTCAACCAGACACATGTAGAAAAGAATTACATTATTTATCAGTTCTCAATTGTTCTTTGTTCACCCATTGTACAAGAACAGCCAGGAGAAGAGAGTGTTTAGGACCTGATCAGTACAATCTCCACAGAAATTCAAGGATATATATTTTTTTAATCCGTGTCAGGAGTGCAGAGCAAATGATTTCTGTTGCAGTGTCAGTCTAATTATATGCTAAGCTGAAGCTTATATTACAGTAGACTACAAGTGGTTAATTGTCTATTGATAATGAATAATGTAGTCATGCATACTTGACAAATGCTAACAGAAAGTAGAATATCAGATAAAATTTAATCTTTCTTAATAATCTCTCCATGGGCCATTGTTCCCAAACTATTTCAAGGTTCTGGGAAGTGGGAGATGGTGTTTGTCAAAGTCCTGTTCCCATCTCTCACCGGGATGAATGTAGGTATCAACTGACAGTTTTCTCAACTGTTCTCTGTCTGCAGAGTGTTCTCTATATCCAGCTAGCTGGGCAAGTAACAGGAGAATAAGCAGTTTATGTAACAGTGGGAATTTTCATGCCTCACTTCTTTCAGAAACAACCTCATCATCAATTTGTTGCTTTTTGGGTTTTTTTTTCCTGCTTAAAGAAAAAGTAGCAGAACTGGTTTGATTAAGTTTCCTTCCTTCTCCTTTTGCTCCCCCATTTGTAAAATGGTGCCACTATTTAGACAAAGTAAAGCTTAATTAGTGTAATGTATTTTTTGTTAAGATTAATTATATGTGTAAATTATTAGTCTGTTGCTTTGAGTATTTGCTTGGCATCACGCAGACCACTTATCCTGTGTATCATGACAAAAGAATTCCCGACCACTGCTGTAAAGTGGTGTGGACAACACCGTAATATCTCCTGCAAGTATTCTGCTCATATATACAAACGTATTTCAAAAGTATTAGTTTGCCTTTAAGGGATTCATAGTTAATCTGTAACATAGCCACTTCTGCACACAGTTATACTCTTTGAGATTTGTACTTTAGTGACTTAAGCCATCTGTCTGGAGCACAGAAGCAATTTAATGAGATTTATATAAACAACATGTCTGTCAGTTTTGCAAGCACTTATTAGTTGAGTACATCCTAAGTGTTAGCAGCTCGAGGATCAAAGTGATAAATTTAGGATTTTTTTCAAAACATAGTTATTTGTTACAACATATGTGCCAGTCATTGCAAATAATTAAATAAAGGTTTAATTTATTTTTATGTCATCAGTACACAAAAAAGATAACTTTAAATACATTTTTTGCTGTGAGTATATTTGAGTCTTAGTCTTTTTAGATATTTTGGGATATAAAATAGGAGACAGACTTCATTAATTAGATTCCATTTGTGACTTTTTAGTAGTGAATATTTTTACCTTTGTGTCTTACTAGAACAAAAAGTGTTCACTTGCTCTGGAATCTTCAATTCTGCCCAAGTGATGAGGTCTTACAGTCTGTAGGGAATCATGCAGACAGATGATGAAGGCATGAGACTATTTAAGGTCACAACAGCTTGAACCAGCACTTGCTACATATTACAAGGCTACTTCTCTGTTAATATAAACTCAGTCTGAAATCCTCTTTCTCCCTGAAGTGTTTTCTTTTGCTGTCAGTTTCTATTTATGGAGTGCATTAGATTAGTGAAGGCCTTTGCTGGGAAAATTGTTGAGTATTATGGGTGTTTCACCTGCTGGCTTGGCTCATACTGGAGATCTACGCTGGGTCTCTTAGACAACAAAAGATACAAACTTCTTGTGGGCTTCCTGGTTCTTGGTGTGGCCTGCACCTGAGGAAGGGCCTGGCCCTTGGCGATGGAAAAAGAAGCAATTACCTTGCAATTTCCAGTGCTTTGATGTAGGTTAGGGATCTGAAAAATTACCTATATTCAAGCCTAGTTATGGTAAAAGGAAATAAAGTTTATTTACAAAATGTAAAACGTACAAATGTTTATGTAGCCAAAAATAAGAGTGTGAAAGGAAAAACAGATGCTCTAAACAAGTTACTCTAGAAAAGGTAGAAATGCCCTCCTAATTACATGGTAGATGCTTAGCTGGCCTCCACAATCAGGTGTTTGATCCTAATTGCATGATATGCATGACGGATGTATTCAGATCTACCTCATAGGAAGGACTCTCCTCTGCTTCAGTGTGTTGCTTTTATTCAGATTTCTATCTCCATGTTCCTCCATCTTGACAGCACTGACCCTAGGTTTGTTCAGGAGGTGATTCTGATGTTTTCTCCAACACCACTCTCATGTCTGTCTTTGCTAATGCTTGTATTTAAGTGCAGATCAGCTGCCAGTGGCCTGTGCTTGATCAGGTTTATACATACTTAACTTTGTATTTTTCAGAATCCAGTACTGTTTCGTAGAACCATGAGAATGAAAAGAAGGATTACGTATTAAATAGAGAAAATACTTAAAATAGGCAATAAGATTATCTCAAATCTAACAAAAACTGAGGTAACTTTTTTAAGCATTCCTGTTACTGTTTCATATGTGTTAGGTTTTTCTGTCATTCTAATTTACATCTACCTCCGAGAGATCCTGTGCTTACCTGGATGAACTACATGTTTCTGGTCATGACTGTTCATGTGCATAGCAGTGATACCTGTAATTATTTTTCCTATTTGCTACAGAAAAGTACAGGAAATGAAATTCAAATCTGAAGCTTCTTCAGAGTAAGAGAGTGTTTGGATATGAGACTATTCATACAGTTTATGGTGGCTGTGGTGATTAACAGAAGAAAACATGGAATCAGAAGACATTGCTATTTGGGGCATTGGGACGAAAAGATTATGGTTTATGTGTGGGGATTTTTAATAGGTTCTGATTTTACTCAGGTAAAACCTGGCAAGTACCTTTGGTGCTAGGTACTTAGGTTTCAAAATGAGTTAAACCTTTATGATAATGCTATTGAAGGGAAGAAAGTAGGATATAAATTCCCTTTCAGTCCTTTTTGATCTCACTTCTGCTTTGAACTCAGGTCATGTACTGAAAGAGAAGAAACTATCCAAAATAATTTCCAGGTGACATATAGTAGGATCCCAGCAATGCTCCCAGTGATGTCATCCCAAAAAATCCCAGTGGAAGTTGAACATAGACCTGGGGGAACCAGTCCCATTCATTAGCCTAATGAACTGACAAATTTTTCTCTGTATATTTGTCTGAATAATAGAAAACTCTTTGTTCCTTGAGACATTTCTGAATTGCTGACTGCGTTAGACTCAGCACAGACAACATCAGTGTAAGTTAGCGGGCTTGGATTTGTCACCTGCCAGGTTTGGTGCATGAACAGTAATTGTTTGCATTTGTATTTAAAAGTATGTTGGCTTTATACTCTGTACGTATATATTTCTGGCTGGCTGTGAGTTGACTGGTCAGCTGTGTGCGGTCACTAATTTCTATCTCAGCTGGTTGGGCTCTAAAGATGATGATCCTGTTGCACAGGTGTTAGTTTTTCTAGAATTACTAAAAACAAGGAGGAGAAAGACTTGTTGAGGTGAAACCCAGGAGGCTGGAAAACAAGGGCTATCTGTTACTGGAGAAGGTATGGTTTAAACTATTTAACTCATATTGATATCAGTAGTGATGCTAAGAGTAATTGCATATAAATGGATTTTGTCTACTTCTAATTTGGGGGATATCACCTTTATTTTCTGTTTCATAACTGTATGAAAACTGTGTTGCTCAGGCAGAGGAAAAGGTTGTGTTCCTTGTTTTAATTAATTTGGTCAGTGTAAAGTAGTCTAAAACAGATATTGGTTCTTGGATCCATTTTACTTGCCTATTTTGAAATGAGGCTGTTTATGCATTTCATCATTTATGTTACTGAAATTTTGGCAGCATTGCAAGAGAAAGATCAGTGGATCACAAGTTATTAACTCTCTTCTTAAATTTATGTACAGCTACTCTTGCAAATGGTCCTGCTAAAATAATTTTCAGTATTGATGTTAACAGCTGTGTGTCAGTCAAAGCGAGTAGTTCGAAATCTAGCTTTGAAATAGCTCTATGGTTTTATTGAGGGCATCATATCCACAATATAGCTGAAGAACCTACAAGCTGTTGGTTTATCAAATGAGAGTATACAGATAAGATAGAAGTCTATAGAGACTAGTCCCATTTTTTAATATATATTTTTTTTAAATGAGAGAAGTCAATTTAGTAAACCAAGGACTTAAGAGGAGGTTATAATTCAAGCCATCCTAGTTACATGTCTTTTATAAAAGACATAAAACTCAATTCAAGTTGATATTGGGGAAGGAAATTAGATGAACTGGGAATTCTGAACAGATCTAGAACAGCACTTGGAAAATTAAAGCACAGATTATTCTGTTCATGTACAAAGTCACTTAGATGGTGAATAGAAACCATATACTGTGAAACCCAGCAAATATTCTATGTTCATAAATAATTAAAACTCCTCGGGGTAAAATATTCAGTTCCAGTAGACACCTAATAAAACAAGAAGAAATAAAAAGGACATAAGACCACTGGAGAATATCCAATGCATGATAAAGGACTTAAGTGCAGCTGTATCAAATGCATCTAGGTTACCAAATGATGTAAAAATGAAGCTGATGATCAGGAAAAATGAAATAATCAAGCATGCTGAATATCTACAGACTGTATCTCTTAGAAGACCCACATGCCAACTAATAAACCAGAAACTATGCATGATTGCAAGTTAGAGTAGGTTTGAAAACTTAGTGTTATGGCTTAAACACCTAGAATTAGGAACACAGTAGTTGGAATTCAAATATTGATGTCTGGAGATGAATGTTTTAAAAAGTGGTAAGTATAATAAAATATTTGAAAAAGAAAGTTACCCAGAAATATTGCCCTACTCTTCTGTGAAATGTCTATTTTTAAAGTGACTATTTGTAATTCCAAAGATACTTGTAATTATTACTAGTGCTTGTTCAAATAATGAGACAAAGAGTACTGTCTGAGGATGACGTGAAAAGAAGAAGAAATCCTTTTAGTCCATTGTTAGAAAGTATATACACCAAAATTGGAGGTATGGGCTTTTAAAATGAGTTCTTAACCCAGATATGTTGCTGCTGCTGTTTTTAGAAGAAGGTAAATTATGTGAATTTCATTTTTACCGCTGAAGATTCCTGGATTACTACCATTATAAAACACACCACTGATGGTGCCATCCCATCAGGTGATAATGCAAAGGAGACAAAAAAATGGCCAGCACCCAGGGCTTAGACAGTGCCTGGCTTTAACTGTCTCCTAGCCAGGGTACATGGGCATCTCTGACAAGTTACACTACACTTAGTCCTGTGCTTTTCATCTTTGTAAACATTTATATTTGCCTAAATGTGTGAGAATAGCCATAAAGAGCATAAAGATTAAGCTGATGCAACAAAGGCACGTTTGTGCTCTTACTTATTGAAACCTAAAGCTGTAAGCAATCACTTTCAATCCCAATGAACTGGCTTTCTCTGTTACTGACCAGGTTATATTTCTCTTCTTTCCTAAACCAACCTCACCAAAACGAATACAACCTGGGCTCAAGAGCTTTTCTTTTTACAAATCAATTTTAAATTTCTCCTAGATAGGTTTAGGTCATGGCAAGTTGCTTCACGTGATCTGATGATTTGTAATCACACAATCCATTTGTTATGAATTCACAACTGAAGTATGTCAGACACTGTTGATATGTTTTGGTTTCTTTTTTGCTTTTATTGATCCTGTGGCTTGCCTGCTAAACTGTATGTTCTCATCTTTTTCACAAAGACAACTTAAAAAAACCTCAAATTTTGTGGGATTATTTCAGAATCTCAGCAAGGTTTTTCAAAAGCTAACTGTGGTACTGTTAAGTTTATTTCATGAAGAGAACAAGTCGTTTGTTACTTTCTACTCATATGCATCAAACCAGCCTCTAAAAATGGGTCTGAGATCTTTATTAGCTCTACAGCTCTTGTGTGACTCAGAATCTGGCCTGATCCTTTGATATTCCAGTTCAGATTCAAAGTTTTTGTGCAAGGTCTAAAAGTACTGAGGCCAAAGCCCATCAGTAAGTCTTCTGTTGTCAGCAGCCACTGATGAGAATCCTGCTTATGAGTCAGACATCCTCAGAGAAATGCATCTCTGCCCCTCAGTTGTCTCCACTCACAGAAGACAGAGAGCTGACCAGAAGTGCTGCATGCAGTTGAGGTATGGGGTGGAGGGATTGCAGCTTCAGTAGGAAAGAGGGAAGAGCTGCATTGCAAGAGAACAGTGTGTGAAATGCTTTGTACAGCCACTGGGAAGGTGAAGGAGCAAACAGTGAAACACAGAGCAGCCCTGCTGAGGGTGTGTAACTGCAGTATTGGCAGTGCTGGATTTCGGTTTCAAAAAAAAAAAGGAGGGGAGAGAAAAAGGCGGGTGGGTAAGGGGAGGGTTTGGGTGTGTTTGCTGCTGCTGGAGGTTTCTGGGCCTGATTCAAGTAGTTCTTGCAGTTCTAATTTTCATGATTCTGTAGGCAAAAGTGGCAGCAGCACAGAAACATCTTTGCTGCTCCAAGTAGACTCTTCTCCTAGGCGTGTACCTACCTTGTTGGTGTCTTGGCCAGACCTACCTTTGCTTCCACCCTCTACTACCTGGTAGAAAGAGAAGGAAGAGAAATGATGTCCTCCGGAAAATCGTGAGGAAGAGTTACATTTTCCTTTGATTGTTTGTTTGTTTGTTTGCTGCAGGAATATACATATCTCCTTGACATGCCCTGAAAACAATACAAAACAAGGTATTTTTTTCCCTGGTTTTTTGTTTTGTTTTGTTTTGTTTTTCCAGAGTTTAGTATCAGCTCTCTGCAAACAGGAAAGAATATAGACAGTTTGAAATGTCTCCTTCCTATGTCATTATAGGTTTTGTTTCCTGTTGTGGAAAAAAATCTCATTTCAGTTAATCCAAACTATGGAAGACTTCATATGGCTGGGAGAGTCTTACTCTTTTCTGAGCAGCTGCTCATGGTCAGTGTCGGAAATTGGGTGCTGAGGCAGATGAGCCTTTGCTCTGGCTTATTACTGGTCTTACACATTGATTTCTAATTTTGAGTTGAAGATACTAATTATCAGTGTTACTGCTGTATGGCTTGAACTTATTGTAACCACAAATGCAGAGGAGAGGGAGGCTGATGCTCAATAATTGTTTTCACCTGTGGAATAGAAAGCCCAAAATGTATTACTACTTTGAAGTCTGTAGTTAAGTAGTACACTTAATTAGAAGTAAGCTAAATATGCGTAAATCTTAATTTTTCAAACTAGCTTGCAGTTTTTTACATGATTAATAGTCTTTTGTGAAAGATTTTGCACAGACTTTATATCACGCAGTGCTGATGTTTGTTTGCTTTGGAGGCAGGTTTCCTATGTTACATCTCTGGTGAATCTTTGCTGTCAGTTGTTCACTACTTATTCATTGATGTAATTATTTCCCTTGATAATTCTCCATTACCTGTTTTTTGTTGTTATGTTCTTTCATAATGCAGTTCCTCAGCCCCCAAGTGAATGTACATGTTCTCTAGTTCAAGGTGTTTTGGGGGTTTGATGTTTGTTTTTGTTTCATTGGGGTTTTTTCCCTTTCTACAGCTGCTTATCACTTTTAATCAATTAGAAATTGGATGTGATCAAGAGATCCTTACCTTGCCAGCTCAAACAGTCTGAAACAAACTCCAGTTGCACTTACTTTGTATTAATAGCTCTCAGGAGAATTCAGATTACCATAGTCATGTTTGATAACTGTGAAAACAATGACCAAAAGCTTCTGAAAACAGAAGTTTTTAAAAATCATTACTTTGTGATTACACCAATATGTTACTTTAAACATACTGTCTTAGGTGGTTTTGTGATGAAAGAGAGGCTTGTAGACAAATACACACAACTAGATATTTTTTTTTTTTTTCCCCTTTGGTGTTTTCATGCAAACTAGGTGATATGGAACTGTGTTCCTGCTAAATTAGACTTGAATTCCCTTCTGTTCAGCACACTTTCTCTGCTCTTTTTTTTTCTAAAATTTATGGGATTTAACCTATCTACAAGATGTTTTGGCAAATGCAGTCTCTGTATGGCATTCCAAAATCAAAATGCAGTCTGCACAGTATTAACTAGATGTCTAGTACTAGTTTTTTCTTGTGGTCATGTGCTAAATCACACTGGACTTGAGTTTCTGTTTATACCACTGGCTCCTTGTTCCACCTTGTTTGCAGCTGCATCACGCAGTCCTTTTTTATTTTGGCAATTGATTGTGGGTGGGTAGGAATTGCTGCTCTATAAATGAAATGAGCATGCTGCTGCTGGGAGAACTGGAAATTATAACAATAATTTGTTGTTGAGGAGAAAACATTGATGAGGATTGAGGAGGATAAGGAGGTCTCTTCTTTCACTGTGCTGTGCTCTGCTTTGGAGAGCGGCAGTGAGCTGGTTAAGCAGTGCATTTCATAGAATTAACAGGTTGAATATGTCCTCCCCTACAGGGTGCTGCTTCTTGACAGCTTTTCTTTTTTCTTTCTTTTTTTTTTTTTTTTAAATAAGGAATTCAAATCCTATTCAGCTATGCCAATTTTAAGCTCCCTGCTTTCTTGTCCTGAACTATATTCCTTTCTTGTATAGAAATATACTCTTAGCATTGTTTTTGGACAACAGAAGTACATTTGGGAGAGCGCAGAACATAGCTTTCCCAATAGTTGAGGAGAGAGTATCAGATTGGCTTCTGATGGCCACCTTGCACACTGGTTTATCTCTATCAAGCCAAAGACCAAGCTGTGTTTACAATAACCTTTTTCTTTAATTGTGGCTGTCAAATGCCTGTATTCCTGATGTTATTCAGAATTGTGCAAGTTAATATTGCCCGCAGAAGGCAGAGCTTCAGGCAAGATTTTGTGTTCAAAATCTTATTCTATTTAAGGATACATGAGCTACTTGTAAAATCTTGTAAAATCACCAGCAAGTTAGGTAACTGGAATGTCTTCAACATGGTGGTAATGTGCTCACTGATTATGCTTTAAAAGTCATTAGAAGAAATAAAAACTCATTTGTTAACAAAAAGAAAAGTTGATGAGAAATGACACTGATACTGTCTGCAGCACTCATTACTCTTTGTAATTCTTCTTTTCTTTTTTTTTTGTGAAGCAGAGGTGCAGTAATGTGAAAGTGGGAGATCACTCACATCCAGAGTGCTGAGATCAACAGCAACACGTGGTTCATTGAAGGCAGCATTTCTCTCTGGGTATAGGATAGGTCTCCAGTCAGCACTGGACTGGGAACAAGTCAGACAGCTGGAAAAAGGAAGAGAATGCATATGTATGCCTAGGAATGCAGCATACTGCTGGACACAAGGGATTGTAAAAACTGTATGTGGCAACTGCAGGAGTTTTGTGATGGGCTGCAGGTTGCTGGTGCTGACAGGCTGATGAAAACAGGGACCTGTGGTTCAGCTGATCCATGCAGGAAGCCATAGACATTTTTTATTTTTTTTCCCTTTTAAACTGGAATAGCTCTAATGGAGCATAACAGAAGATGAAATCTATTTTGGAGCAGAAATATGTTTTGTGGCCATTTTAGCACAAATATTGCAGAGTGCTTTAGGAATACATAATGAAGGATAATTTTATATCCTAGCTATTGGAGGGGTAGACCTCACCATTTGGTGATTTTTTGTGCAGCACTGTGTCTGCTTGGTGTTTCCTCAGTAAAAGTTAAAGTTCTAGAGAAAGCAGGCTTCCCAACTGGTGAGAAGAGAAGAAATTGGAGAAGTCATCTATGCTCCAGGTAGGTTCTGCTTCCTTAAAGGGATTGTTGCCTCCTGGTCAGATCCTAGGAGGTGCTTGGACTTGGAAGGATGTAGAAGTAATTTGAGTTCTTGACAGAGATCCTACATAGACATCTATGTGAAGTCCTAAATAAGCTTTACCTGTGGCATTGTACAATAAGAACTGTAAAACATCTTACCGGACAAGGGCTTGTTGGATATAGAGAATATAGGGTGGCATTATACTGACTGTCCTCCATAGTGATAGGTTTAAATCTGAACGTGTAGTAAAACATGTAATTCCTGTAGTTCTCATAAAAAAATAGGTATCAAGATATTGTACTATCTCAACTGATGTCAAAATCCATCCAACTTTCTGCCTTACTTGCCTAAACAACAGACCTTGATGGAGGGAAGGACAAAGTCCCATGGGCCAACTGCTGTAGAATGAGCATTGCCATCTCCTGACTGAGTTTTCCAGATAGAAATACAGTGCAAACATCTCCTGCTCTGCCTCTGCTATTTGAGTAGATGCAATTTTGATTCCTGTTGCTAGCCAGCAGGAGTTTATTGATCCCTATGTCAAAATGTACAATTCCCTTGGTTTGCTTGTTCTACTCTATCAATTTTTTCCTTTGTACAAGTTTGAAGGGGGATGTGTAGGGCAGTTTCAATTCAGGATTTCTGTTTAGTCTCTGCAGATACTTGCAGATGAAGTAATTGTGTTGCCTTCTGACTTCACAATATGCAAGTCCTGTTGGGTGCATATACTTTGGATACCATTAGAGCAGCACCCAGAAATCAGAGAGCAGCAATTCACCACCTGGTAATCATATATCTGTATTTCAGTGACCAAAATATGACTACAGTGGACGTGTGTGGATTTATTCCCCCCTTCTGATGATTTTCAAAGAGAAAAAGAAAATGAAATTCACATAGCCAGTTCAGTTTTTTTATCTTCATCGCAACTGAGGGTGGACTGGACTGGTAACAGGGGTAGTGTAACTGTTGTTTGCTTTGGTGCTTGAATTTCTGAACTCCAACATCTTTTGTAAGGTACTATAGAAACTGCAGGAACTTTAGTCCTAGTGTTATGCCAGAAAGGAGGCTTTTTTTTTTTTGCTTTTTTTTTTTTGCTTTTTTTTTTAAGGTTTTACAAAGGTAAATAACACCACTGTGATAATTATTTTATTATGATGAGTGAGAAAATTGAGCTTTTTATCCTTTAAAATTCAGTCTAAAAGCAGTATTTCATTCTCCTTTTATCCAATAAAATAACTGAAAATAGTTTTACTTTGGACACAGATAAGAAAATGCTAGCGATTAAAGATAATGTTGTGGAATGTCTGGCAGGGTTCAATGCATCAATAACTCTGACACGTAATTAAAGTAATTGAAAATGCCCCGCATGTGTTCTCTTACAGAAGGCAGTAAAAAGATCATTGAGATACCAAAGCTCTTCCACAATACTAGATATATTTTTAAATCAACCTTTCTATTTTCTTTTTTTTTTTTTTTTAAATCATCTTTTACTTTAGTCCTTTAAATCTCCATAAAGCTAAACCTGCATCAGTGCCTTTAGGTAGTCCTGTTGGAATAGAGTGGCTCATATTTCATTCATTTCTAAGGTCAGCAAAAAAGAGTGGATTTCAGCTGAGAAACAGGGCTAAGAGGCTCCTCAAGCATGCCAACACTGGAGAAAGTTGGGGTGGTGTCTGTCTCCTTTTCATAATCAGTTTTCTTCTTCACAATCCAGTCTTGAACCCCATCTGTATACCCCTTCCTTTTTTTTTCTTTTCTTTTTCTTTATTTAACTAGACATGCTTGTTCTTCTCTTTCCCTCTTATACTGTTGCCACAACTGTCTGAAATCAACCCTAAATTTGTTATTTTAAGTTGTGTAAGAGGGCAACATTCTGATTTAGCTTGCTTATTTCCAAGTGAGAAATAAGCTTCTTGGGTGTCGGACTTTATTAACCCAGAACTCTGCATTGGTAAGAATTGAGAATATTTCAGGACCGCTCTGTTTTTAAAAGAAAGGACAAAACCATGTAGGACTCTGTAAATGACTTCAGGGAGTGCACTGAGCAAAGTATTTTCTATTAAAAAGCAATAAGAAATCTGGATTTGTTTTGCCTCAAGTTCAGGATCTGTAAAGGGTTAAAGTTCTTTTGGGATTTTCTTCATTGGAAAGTGGTGAGGGCATCTGGCCTTTTTTTTTTTTTTGTTAATTAAAAAAAAAAAAAAGCTTGAAGTAAAATGTCAACTTTCTATAGAAATGTTCTGTTTGAAACCACTCACTATTGTTTGAGTACCAGTAATAGAATAGAACAGACTATGTCAGTTGGAAGGGACCTGCAACAATCATATAGTCCAGCTGCCTGGTAGCTGACAAAAAATTAGAAGCTTCCTCCTTCTGTCCCTCCTTCCCCTGCTAGGTTTTTTCCTCTAATACATAACTGAAATCCTGTTTTGCTGCTAAGGACACACTGGAATAATAGGCTTTGGACTTCGGAGTTCCAAATAGTTATAAATATGTCTATACTTAATCATGGCTGTATACATGTAGTGAGCCCCAGATTTTTTTCAAATTGGGAATGTAACTTCTATTTCTAGATGCTGAGACAAAAATACAGGCAACCAGTTTGACTTTGCTACTTGTCTCTCTGATGGATAGTGCTGCACGATTGAAGTATTCTATGGTATTCTCTCTTGGAAAATTGAAGAACATGCTTGTAAAAATAGCTACTTTAGCTTAAGAAACTTAACATGAAATACCTATTTTGCCTGCATGTTTTTCAGAAGGAGGATGGGCATTGTTAAGTGTTGTATTTTATTAAAAAATTCTTACATAGTAAATGCTAAATTGTTCTTAGTTCTTGCACTGCAAAATGATCTTATGGTCTCCAGAGACTTAATCTATACAAGTACTTACATGTCAGCCTTCAGAGCAATTCCTGTGGCTCTAAAAATGCATGAGGTGTAAGGGTTTAGAACTTTGGCCCCTGTGATGGCTGGATGCAGCCACAACTCTTTGAAGATATTCTTGCTGGCAGTGTCTCTAAACATTGGCTCAAAAAGCACAGATTTGGGATGTTTCTGTACCCATCATTCTCTTCTGCAACTGAGCAGTAGTGGTCAATGTTTCATTCTTGCCTCAGGAGGAAATAACTAAGATTAGCCTGACTGGAAGTTAAATATAGGAATGAGGAAAATATGTTCTACACATAAAACTCAGTGTATTTTTTCTTAATCGGTGTTTAAGGCAAGCACAGGGAATAATCCATGTTTCATTTAGTTTGGGATTGCATTTCTGAAAATCACTTGAGTTAAATTAGAACACAGGGCTAGAATACATTACTGCAGCACTTGCTATTTGAGGGTGAATGTACTCCAAGGTGTTAACCTTGAATGATCACCAAAATAGACAAATGCTGAGATTCATTAAATAATCACTACAGAGGTCAGGGGAACCTAGGTCATAATATATGCTTAAATAGATATATTTGGGAATAATATTAAACACGTAGGATAAAATTTTAAAAAGGTCTTTAAGCTTCAAAGATATGTAAAAGGATATGACTTGGATATATAGTCTGATAGGGTACCTAGTGGACAAGAGCAGCTCTTTGCATATGTAAATACCTCAGAAAAGTATCTTTTAGTTGAAGTAGCAAGCTTGTGAATGTTCTGCTTTTTTGCCCAGTTTGTTTTATATTTATAGTGAGCCTGTTATGAACTCATTAGTTTATCAATGAACAATAAGCCCAGGACAAAGCAGATTCTTGTCTGTCTGAAGTACACCAGACTGGCAGGATGCTAACTGTCAAGAAGACTGAGAGACAAGATAAGAAGAAGACTGGGTTAGACACTAAAATCATGTTTATATTTGGATTTTTCTTTTATTGTTAGTTTCATTTTTCAGTTACCAACATTAGTGCACTAAACGGCTTAACCAGAAGGCAAAGATAATAATACAACTGATTACATGCTCCTGGAGGAGGAATAGAGGAACTGTACTTGTACTCATGCATAATACAAAACTGTCATTTACAGCCAAACTGTAACATGGAGAAGTTAACAGTGTTACAATAGTTCTGCAGAATGTTTGCATCTGTACATCTGCAACATGGACAGTGGGATTGAGTGCACCTTCTGCAAGTTTGCTGATGAACCTGAGTTGTGTGGTGCAGTCAACCCACTGGAGGGAAGGGATGCCATCCGGAGGGACCTGGACAGGCTTGAGCTGGGCCCATGCAAACCTCATGAAGTTCAACAAGGCCAAGTGCAAGGTCCTCCATATGGGTCTGGGCAATCCCAAGCCTAGATATGGGCTGGACAGAGACTGGATTGAGAGCAGCCCTGAGGAGAAGGACTTGAGGGTGCTGACTGATGAGAAGGTCAACATGACCCAGCAACATGTGCTTGCAGCCCAGACAGCCAGTTGTATGCTGGGCTTCAACAAAAAGGAATGTGGCCAGCATGTCGAGGGAGGTGATTCTCCCCCTGTACTTCACTCTTGTGAGATCCCCCTTGGAATACTGTGTCCAGCTCTGGTATTCCCAACATAAGAAAGACATGGAACTGTTGAAGTGAGTACAGAGGAAGCCAAGAAGATGATCAGAGGGCTGGAGCACCTCTCCTAAGAACACAGGCTGAGAAAGTTGGGCTTGTTCAACATGGAGAAGACTCCAGGGAGACCCTTTAACAGCCTTCAAGGGGCCAACAAGAGAGCAGGAGAGGGATGTTTTATAAGAGCAAGTAGTGATAGGACACGGGATAATAGCTTTAGAATGAAAGAGGGTAGAGTTAGATTAGATAAAAGGAAGAAGTCATTTACCATGAGTGTGGTGAGGCACTAGATCAGGCTGTCCAGAGAAGCTGTGGCTGCCCTATCCCTGGAAGTGTTCGAGGCCAGGTTGGGCATGGCTTTGAGCAACTTGGTCTAGTGAAAGGTGCTCCTGTGGCAGGGGGTTGGAACTAGATGATCTTTAAAGTCTCTTCCAACCTAAACCATTCTGTAATTAAGCCCCTGATAGTTTGGTGTCAGATCACATTGTATGTGCTCTAATGACCTTTTTGTTTGCCTTCTCTCATCTGTCTCTTCTTTCATAACAGAATCGTGGATATTATAAAAGCTGAGCTAGGGGGACTGAGAAAGTTTGGCAGACAGACAGGCTGCATCACCCATCCATGACTCATCCACAACTGTTGTTTTGTCTTGTCTGTTCTTGGAGATACCTCAGCACCTTTAACTAGTCTTTTCCAGTGCTTCACTCTCCATATTGTGAGTTTGTTGTACTTTCCTCACTAAAATTTCCCTTGTCCTACTTCAGAGCTATTACTTTTTGTCCTACCTATAGTTGAGTTTATTCTTTCATGTTCAGTAGCTACATTTCCTACATGATATCTTGCCTTGGTGTTCTTTTCTGTAGTTCAGACAACCCCAGTTCCTTAAACTTTTTTCAGATTGTACTTTTCCGAATCTCAGATTTTGCTGTTGTCTGTATTCCTCCTCCTTAATTCAAAACCATCTTAATGATTTGCTTCAGCATTGTAGCTTGCTTAAAACAGCTAAAAGCACCTCAAAAAAAAAAAAGCAAGGTTATCAAAACATGTGCCAGGTGGCATATTCCTTGCCTTGTATGCACTGTATGGATCATAATAATATTGTCATTGGCAGACACAAAGTCTTGAGGGACTCTGCATGGGCATTGTATGGATGCCCTGTCAGAGCAGTGTTGAAGGATAACTCTTAATAGACAGCTGGCACCCAGGCAAGAGACTGTGCCTCCCTTTGTGTCAGATGTCTGTATCATTGGAGTGCTACTGGAGTTTAAATAGTTTGTGGCCATCGTAACCAATGCAGAAAAACATACTGATTAGAGCCAAAGCCTCTTTGCCAGGAGATGAAGAGAACGTGATTCAAATGCTAAAAGATTTTGCTTTAGGCACATGGGTGCATGTCAGTGAAACATGTAGTTCTCTTCCAGTCGCTTTAATGTCTGAAAACAGGACTCTGTGGACTCAGGGTCTATGCAGTTCATTAGTGTATGTCCCCCTCCCAAACAAGGACTCGGAGGCTCTGTCCATGCCGGAGCTGTTGCAGATCCACAGACATCAGTGGTTCCTGACCAGTTGTTCCCTGTCAGCTATAGTGATCATCAGAATAAACCTCTATGGACTGTTGCACAGCAGCATAATTGGATATTTTGGAAAGGTATGAACAGCACTGTGATAACTGTGTGTTATGTGGTTCTGGTGTCAGTCTTCACCTTGCAAATTTTATTTGAAAACTGTCAGCCTAAGGTGAAATACCAGTAAATGGAGTTCTAAGTGTAGAGAATCTCTCTCTGATTGCATAAAAGAAAATGGGGTAGAGAAGTGGTGGAAGATGGAAATTTCTGCAAGACAAAATGCTTGAAAGAATTGCATAGCAAGAGGCTAATTGGATTTTTTTTTTTTTTTTTCCTCAAAAAGTATTTTGATGGATGCCAGAGAAAGCTGTAAGAAATCTGGTGTCCAGATGCATTTGTTACTTATGGATAAATCTAAAATTCCCATTTACAGCTGGTGTCTGCAAATGATCCCAGGAAACAGATGATAGCAATGAATTACCACTGAGGAGATCAGCATGACAGCCAGATAGTGTAACTATTTTACATAGACCTTCATCGCTGCCCCACAGCTTCCAAACTTACTGTCACAACAGAAAGCAGCGCATTTCAAGAAGGTGATAACTTCCCTGAATTAACAATAAATACTTGGGCAAAGATCTGACTTCGTTTGGGAAAATTCTGGTTGGCTTTAGTAGCTGGGAGTGTGGCCCAGTTAGGAACTGTGGGATTTAGCAAGTCCCTCTATGTGGGTGTGAGCTGTAGATTTATAGAAGAACAGAAGCTGGACATTTTTATCATGGACGATAAATCTGTATCTGTATGTGTGGGTGTGAGGGAAGGAAAAGTGCAAGCCTCAAGGAAAGAAAATATAATTTTCCCAAAGAGATGAAAAGGGAATTAGACACGCTTCATCATTAGTACCATCTAGCTTCTCTATTAACAAGAGTCAGTGAGAATAATAAGTTGCACTGGGAAAATTAGACCATGGAGAGACTAATAGGGAAAAAAAAAGAGTGACTGGGACATCAGACTTGGGCACCAGTAGAATGATCAGACCGTTAGATAAAATATCATGTGCCCTAATGAGGACATATTTTCTGTATTTCTGTCTTACAGGGTAAAGAGTAAAAATCTCAAAATTTTCATAAGGCAAGAAAAAAGTATGTATGAATCAGACAAACTGGATGATGTGCTTTTTATCAGTATATTACAAAAACAATGCAAAGAAGGAAAGGTGTTTGGAGCCTTCAGATTTCTCTTTTAGAATTTTCAAGCCAATGTTGACCTTTCTGGACTGCTTCCTTTTCCCTCTTTTTTAAATTGCAGGTGGGTGTTTTTGGTTTTTCGGTTTTGTTTTTTTGTTTGTTTTTTTTTTTTTTTTAATGTTGCCTATGGTCCTCCTTTGCTACTTCAGGGAGCTCTAAAGGCACCTTCAGTTACAAGCTTCAAACAACTTGCGTTGCGAAGTCCAGCCTTCACAACCTGCAGATGAAGATTTCTCCGTGACAAGGTGCTGCCTTTTCTCCTTGCCTTCTCCAGACTCAGCTGGCAGAGCTAAAGCCCCACAGTCCCACAGAGATGCTTCTCACGTTTTTCCTTCAGGACTGGGAGAAGGCTGAGGCTGTCACCAGCCTGTCCTATACCTATCCTGTGATTACCCCCCAGCAAGGCACATGCAGCCCTACTTCCAAAAGCCTCTTTATTGGTCCCTTTTGATCTTGGGGACTGCATTTTGCCTCTTTCATCCTTCATCCCAAACCTCAAATGAATACAACTGCCTCCTGTTAAGGCAGTTCACTGGCAGCATGGATGGCCAATGGCTCTGTAATAAGAACACCAGTTTCTCCTGTTGTCCTTGTGATTCTTTAGTGGCAGGAAGGTATCTCCAGATGCGTGTTCTTTCTGAATTGATCTCAGCTTTTACGCAGTTACTCTTGCTGCTCCCTTCCATCTCCAGTGCCTAAGTCCTGGATATTTGGGAATATTTCCCATACTTTAAGAATGTGGGATTTTTTCCTTGCCCTGAGAAAGTCGAATAGAGGTGCTATCTGCCTGCTGTCATCTGATTCTTCTGTTTTCTCCCCTCCTTTTCCCATTCTTCACAATATGCAGTTCATTTACAAATACTTTGGGAGCTGAAAGAACCTCCCATTAACCCCTAGGTGCTTTCCCACTTCCCTTTTCTATGAAGCTGATGTTCCTTATTGCTATTAGCCCTAGACACCATGCTTTTCTTGAAGCATCAAAAAAGCTGACACAGCCTGTAGTCCACCAGGCTACCAGGCAGGTAGACCAATGTATATGGTTATAGCCCATGTACCTTTTTTTGTAAGATATGCAGCATGCAAATGCTGAGGAAAGAGGAGTAGCCATACATGGTGTTTGTTACCTGTTATACTTATGTATACTCAATAAACAGTGGTAACGATTCAGTAGAACAACTAAAGGTGAAGGCAGGTGATAGTAATTTCTTGGCAATAAAATAGTTTCATGAGCAAGATTTTTGTGAAATTCATTTTCAGTTTCTGCAGTGATTGGATTTAAGTTAGCACTGTTTAGCCTTTTTAATCTGTACACTGTTGATTAACTTTGGGTATATATTATGTTTTACTGTATTTTACAAATGGTATCCTTTGAGTTAAGTTATTCAAATAGTGGTTAATTCTACTTGAAAGCAATAGGAATTTCACTATTATCCTTTACATGTGGCAATAAGGTACTGTAAAGCACTTTTTGCACTCAATTACTTGAGCTAAATGTCCAATAAATAACTTTGACTTCCAGGCTAAGCATGTTACATTTCAGTTAATGTAACAACTCACCCGTCTTTCTCAAGAAGAAATAGCAGTGTGAAAGTGATTTGAAATATCATGGGTGGAAACCATAGAATGAATTATTGCTAATAATACATATAGCAACTTTTAAAAGATTTATGGTTTGAAGAGTTGTTGAACTACATATTCAGGATCATTTCAGCTGCAGATGAAGTTCTGATGGGAGTGGGAGGGAGCTAAGGCTCTCCTCTCATGTGAAACCCTGTGTGCTGGTTTCACAGGGTGAACTGGGAGGCAGGCTAGGGATTTGGGAAAGCATGTTCTTCTGTGCATACTCTTCCCTGTTCCTCACAACTTTTTGAAAAATAAGAAAGTGGTGGGAAAAGGAGGTTTTCCACTGTGTTGAGAGAAGGAAAAGGTGATGGTGGGGATTAGGATTAAATTTTCTCCAAACTTCACCCCTTCTATGAACACTTTGTATACAAATGAAAAAGAACAGTGTTTTTGAAGACATTACCAATGCATAGACTATAAATGATCTGAAAGCTAGATTGTGGTTGAATGACTACTGAATAGAATTTAGGTTTTTTTGCATTAAACAAATATTTCATTATTGTACTGTAGAGTTCAGAATAAACTTTATTCTGTTTTCTGCTTTACAATAAAATAGACCAAGAATTTGAAGTTCTGTACTGTGAGAAAGCTGATTGAGATTAAGGTGCAATCAACTAAGACAAAATTGATGTAACGATTAAGATGCTTGGATCTGTACAAGCTATACCTAACTCAGGCTAAAACAGGAATAGCTTGACCATAATGCTAAGGTTAGAAGTGTATGTTTTCCCTTCCTCATAGAGAGAAAAATACAGCAAAATAGTAGAAGCCAGTAGAATTTGGCTCTAGGAAACAGGGTGGAGGAAATATTGTTTATGAGAAGCCACAGAAACAGACTGAAGGAGCCAACTGGAAAGAGTTGGAGAGTGTGTGTCATAACAGATAGTTAAACATTTAGTTTTGAGGGGTTTTATGGATGATATGTAGCCGTTGTGTGTTGATGTGGCAGTTTATGAAGAGTCGAAGGGTAAAGAGGGGCTCAGTCTTCTGCAGCGTGGGCATGCAGAGTTCCTCTGAAAGTATGACAATCTGAACAAATGTAAAATGAAATCCCATGGAGGATTCCTAAAGGGGCATAAGTCTTACATTTGCAGCCATGTGTCTGCAGGTCTACTATATAACGTCTGTGTGTATGTCTATAATGTGTGTGTGGTTTGTTTATTTGTTGTTTTTTGTTTTCTGTTTTTTTAAAGAAAGAATGTACTCTTTAAAAGTAAATTTAGTTTCAGGTGTTGGTGTTTATTGCAGAAGGAAATTGGTAGTGGAGTCATATATATCTTTGATGCAATAGATTTCTCAAGGAATCTCTCTGAGCAGAACAGCCATAGTAATTCAGAAATTGGCGGGTTTGTTCAGAATTTTCAGACTCTTTGCACCAGCAGTAAGCTCTCTTGCTTCCTTTTCTTCACGTTTACTCCAGATCTTTTTCTCCATACTTCTGCTTATTATTTTGCAGAAGCCCTAGCCAAAATGCACCAAAGAAAGTCCAAGAGAATTAACTCCTCTACTGTTACTGCTTGTGCTCTCAGGGTGGTTTTGTATTAGTGCAGCTGCCTCCACAAAAGAAGTCACTTTCTTCTTCCATACATACTGAATGGAGAGAAGCTCTTCCCTTCTCGCCCACCAACCCTTTCAATGAGGATAACAGACAGAAAAAACTATTTTATTGACATGTTGTAGAGATTAGATTAGAATGGAGAACCTACCAAATCTGCTTTTTGAGGCAAGAAAGAAATCTCGTCAAAAGACTCCCTGCAGTAGTGCAGAATGCAAAGGGATGAGTCTAGGATGAGGTGGAAACATGAAATTTTTCGTTTGCAGCCTGTGGAAGTTCTTTACCAGTTTTGGGAGGCTGAGGTTACCATTCTAAACATGAAGCTGAGGAGTGGGATTGACTGTAGTTGCTTGCCTGTGATAAACGACATTCAGTTTTGGTTGAGGCACCTCACTGATGTTCCATTAGCAGAAGGCATCCCTTTGACCTTTGAAGGGATACTTTGCTGCCAGGACCACTGTACAGGGAAGAGTGTTGTCTTCTTACAATGAAATTGGTAAAGTTTGAAAAAACAATAATCTCATTATCAATAAACTGATAATTTTGCTTCTTTTAGTAAAAAAATGTAGTCTTTGTTGTGTAAGGACAAAAAAGTTTCAATCTTTCTGGGAGAGAGAAGGGGGGAGGATGGTGGTAGAACAGCTTAGAAGATGGATGAGGAGATTGTAGCTTGATATTGATCTCTGTCTGTGAATTAGATAGGCACTCTCTGATAAAACATCCCTATTTCTCTAGGTGTCATCGCATATTTCCAAAATATCCTACTTAGCTCAACCTTGTGAGTGAGGCCTGTTCTGCCTTTAAATGGGGCCTATTTATCAGAAGAGTAGAATGGAGATGTTAAACTAACAAATGTAGTAGCGTACGGACAATGAAAACGTTCTTTTTTGACATATCAAGTATGAGTTTCCGTTTCAGGGAAACATGCCTTTTCACATTACATTAGCTCAGCTTTAAATATCACAGGTATAAATAATACAGAAACCTCACACATTCAGGAGGAGTCCTAGTGGTATCCAAAATGAAGCAGTCTCCTACATTTATTCCGAACAAATTGGCAGAACACCTGAATGTAAATGGAGCTTCTGAGGCGGGGGAGGGAGGGGTGTTGGAGGAGGAGGTGGTGGTGCCCCCTTCCTCCCTAGCTCACTGGCATTTCTCATACAAACTCTTT
>NW_009928616.1:31723-33466 GCF_000696875.1 Nestor notabilis
CTGCTGTACTTGACTGTGCCTGACAGGGCTAACCCTAAGCTCTGGCATCATAGCCCTGGAGCAGGGCAAGAGGCTGCAGAGCCTCTGCACATCAATCAGGACACCAGCTGTCAGGGGCAAGTGAAATTCAAGAAACCATGCCCAAGAAAATAATTGGTGCCTCTATGTAATGCGTCTGAAAGATCTTCAGTTATAATGTTGTCTAAATAATACAGCAAGTAGATTAGCAACACTGCAGTAAGAAATGCATAAGGAAGAAAACCTCATAAACAATACCCTACTTATTCTATTACTATTCTAATATTAACAAAAAGAAGATTAAATCTTTAGGAGGTCTGTCTCTGTTTCCTAAAGATCAATAGTACATGGCCTCTGTCTTGGAGAGCATTTATCTCTGTTCAATCTTACCTCCCCCAAGAATGATTTTGCTTCTGCAGATAGGAATTTAAGCATGAACAAGAGCTCTGCACAAGTGAATCACTGTTCAGCAGATCCTTTTTCTTACTATTTTGTCACTAAGGTAACATTGCCTTAAATTATAGATGTCTTTTTATAGTGCTGCTGATTTTAGTTGGCCATAGCATGGGAAAGTCTTTATCTTCTCTCATTTCTCATCTCTTTGGCTTCTTAAGAAATGCTGTGTACTGTTAGCATGATTTATGTCATGAAGTTAATAACTAGATTAATTTCTGTGGTTGCAAGGCTCTTAAAAGTATAAGACTGTCATGAATTATAAACCCAGTTATCATCTACACTCAGAATATCCTTTTTATTTTATAACACAACAAATAGGTAATGAAAGCCTGCAATCTTTGCATGCTTATACAGAAAATAAATTCTCTTTGATACAGATAATCTCTCCTTTATTTTAACTGTATTGTAAACATACACTTATGCACTGAAATAATTTTTTAAAATAAGAGGGTGTTATTCAGTGCCATGGCATTGATTCCTTATGTAGTGTGTTGTAAGGAACTTCCATGGGCTATCAGTAGAGAGTAGCTAACTGTCAGTGACAGAAAATCACTGCAAGGAGGTTGCCAGGCATTTAAATAAAAAAAGAAAAATAAAAAATCTTACTTTGATGCCCAAAGAGCTGGTAACATGAGTATGTTGGTAGTTAAGTACTGTTATATTTTCTCAGACAGGCACAGAGGGTAAAATATATCAAATTTGATGATCTTATTTTAACATATTTTCATAGAATTAGCTAGGTTGGAAAAGACCTTTAAGATCCTCAAGTCCAGCCGTTACCCCAGGACTGCCAAATCCACCACTAAACCATGTCACTAAGGGCCTTATCTACACGGTTTTTGAACACTTCCAGGGATGGTGATTCCACCACTTCCCTGGGCAGCCTGTTCCAGTGCCTGACCTGCTCCAGCAACAAAATGTCCCTCTTGTAGTGAGGGGCCCAGAACTGAACACAGTACAGGGAGATGACCACTTCCCTAGTCCTGCTGGCTACACTATTTCTGATACAGGCTAGGAGGCTGTTGGCCTTCTTGGCTACGTGGGCACACTTCAATTCTTTCAAATGCTAAATATTGACTAATTTTGTTTGTTATAAACCTATGCAGAACTAAGGCTTAACACTAACCTCATATTTTCTTTCAATTTTTGTATATTTTAAAGAGGTTTTAGAATCATAGAATAGTTAGGGTTGGAAAGGACCTTAAGATCATCTAGTTCCAACCCCCCTGCCATGGGCAGGGACACCAGACACTAAACAATGTCACCCAA
>NW_009928616.1:33494-34171 GCF_000696875.1 Nestor notabilis
CTGCCAGGGTTGGAGCATTCACAACTTCCTTGGGCAACCTATTCCAGTGCCTCACCACCCTCACTGTAAAGAGCTTCTTCCTTATATCTTACCTAAACTTTCCCTGTTTAAGTTTGAACCCATTACTTCTTTTTCCCCTAATGAAGAGTCCATCCCCAGCATCCTTGTAGGTGCCCTTCAGACACTGAAACGCTGCTATGAGGTCTCCACTCAGTCTTCTCTTCTCCAGGCTTTCTTAGCCCCAACTTTCTTAGCCGGCCTTCAAATGGAAGGTGCTCCAGCTCCCTTATCATCCTCGTGGCCCTCCTCTGGACTTGCTCCAACAGTTCCATGTCCTTTCTATGTTGAGGACACCAGAACTGTACACAATACTCCAAATGAGGTCTCATGAGAGCAGAGTAGAGGGGCAGGATCACCTCCTTTGACCTGCTGGTCTCGCTTCTTTTGGTGTGGCCTAGGATACAGTTGGCTTTCTGGGCTACAAGCGCACACTGAAGCCAACTCATGTCAAGCTTCTCATCAACCAACACTCCCAAGTCCTTTTCCGCAGGGCTGCTCTGAATCTCTTCTCCACCTAACCTGGAGCTGTACCTGGGGTTGTGCCGACCCAGGTGTAGGACCTTGCACTTGGCTTGGTTAAACTTCATGAGGTTGGCATTGGCCCACCTCACAAGCAT